>NW_015646369.1:637413-653680 GCF_001515625.1 Sinocyclocheilus rhinocerous | reverse complement strand
AACTCAGGGCGCGTAGATCTGTAAAAATAATGACATTTAGGCCATGTCCACACGTACACGGGTATTTTTATAAACTGAGTTTTTCCTTCCGTTTTAAAAAAAATCTCCATCCACATGAAAACACAAACACATGCTATGAAGCACTGTCAAGAGCATGCCAAACCAACAGGTGGCGATATAATCTCAACCGTAAAGCCATGTTGGCCAATCAGAAGCCTGAAAAAGTCTCCAGTAGGCGGAGATAACAGCGCAGGCTCTGACATCACAAGCAAAAAACTCTGGTTTCGCTGTCTACACGATTAACACTGCAACCAGAGTTTTTGAAAATCTTCACCCTGACAGGCGTTTTCAAAAATGTTCGCTTTCAGTGACCTGGTGCTGCGTTTGCGTGTGGACGAACGGCGTAGAAAAAGCTGTGGTTTTAAAAATAACCGCGTTTGTGTGGACAGGGCCTAAATATTCGGTTCCTGTGAGAAACTGTTCCAGTGGGTGGAGTTTACGTGAATAGTCATTAGTTCCCCTGTTGTGGGCGTGTCCTTGAAACAACACGCAAACGAATGGAACTAAAAATATTATTGCACGCTCCTCAAATCGCTACTTGTTTAATGAATTATTTTGAACAGGTAATGAAGTTTCAATTGAAGCTTTAATTGTAACAGTGTCAAAACAATGCAGTTTGTGTAATATGATAAATCATCTGTAAGCTGTTTTGCTTGATTGATTACAGGCACACAGCAAAACAATAAGCGAATACTAACCTTGGGTAATATAGTTTCTTATTTTTTGATGTGTTTAGCCTTTTATACATTTCATTTGTGGGGCATTAATTGTTGTTTGAATAGTTTGATTAGCTCGTAGTTACAGGTGACTATTACTGCAGTGTGTTCACAATGCTTGAAACAAATATATAAAATCTTGTTTATTTTGTATATAGCCAGTGTTTCTGTTATCTACATAAGCTACATACACACTGAGAACATTTGTTCTTGTAGTTAAAATGTTAATATTGTAATCATTATAATTTGTAATTGATTATATAGGCTAATACAGTGCATAAACCTTAAAGCGTTGTTCTGATGCAGTCTTCTTGGACATAGTTCAGCAGCTACTCCAAGAATATTATTTTTACATTTGGATAAGAAATCATACGTCATCATCACCAATGTTATAATATGGCTTTGATTTGCTTTTGTGATGTTTCCACATATATTCATCATCATGTAAAGTCGCTGTCTGTTTCAGATTGGATGAGAGAGCTGAAGTCACTGGTACAGTAGTTGATCATTGTATGAACTGGACATACATGGAGGCTGTTCTCTTCGAGTGCCGAGGCCCTGTTTTAATAAATATCTCAGACAGACACCAGACACTCACTTAATTTTGCATTGCTTCATTCCACATGCATACTTTCACACAACTTTCCTTGTCTTTTCAATTTGAGTTATATTCATAAAGCAATTACTTCTGTACTTGTCATAGTAACATTTAATGAATGTTACTAATATTTATGTGATCTACAATATAATTTTTTGAGTATAATTTTAAACAGTAAAAATAAAACACTTACTAAAAAGATAACATGTTATTTGTTAACCTGCATGTCATGTTACTATTAACCCACATCAGAGAACTGTGAACATTAAAGTGTGTTGTTAAATTATTGAAATATTAACTTTAATTAATCTCAGAGGATATTAATCTCAGGAGAACAGAGTTTGGCTGACAAAAACATTTGGGTTTCATTGCATGTAATAGTTGTAAAATGTGAAAAATAATTTTGAATAAGATGTTCAAATGTTAAACATTATTAACACAATGGATCATGAAATTTTGGATGTTTTGCACACACCATTCTTAAACATATGACATGATGAGGTTGTTTTTCAGTGCAACATATGGTCAAAGAACAGACACAATGTATGCTTACATATGATATTATTATAATATTTATTATTAGTATTTATTTTTAAGCTTTGTATTTGTCTGTTAACTAAATACAATAAAGAAAAATGTGATATGCAAATATGGTATACTTTGTAAGTCCATTTCAAAGAGACGGTTCGTTTAAATATAAAAATGAACTCACTCATGATGTTTCGATGGTGTATGACTCCTTCAGTGTTTGTTTTTTTTTGGCTCATGATTTCAAATGAGTAAATGATGACAGAATTGTCATTTTTGGCTAGACTTCTACCTTCAATATATTATAATCTATTAGTACTTGGAGATTGGTGATTCCCAAACAGGCGTATGTGGAAAGATTTAGATGTTAAAAAAAACAAACAATAATAATAGTAATAGGAGAAAATATGTGACAGAAGTAAATGTGCATTTAGTGTGACATTAATTATAATTCTGATATTCAGAATAATTAAAGAGATACTGATGAGGCTGGTAAAAACTGGTTATTTAAAAAAGAAAGATACAGAATGCTCACACCAATTAAATGATTGTTCTCTCACTTTGTAAAGCAACTAAAAAAAAGTGAGTATTCCCTATCTGCTAATGTAAATTGTGCAATACATCCCAGTCACCAATAGAGGACTCCCTCATATAATATGGCTTTGATTTGCTTTTGTGATGTTTCCACATATATTCATCATCATGTAAAGTCGCTGTCTGTTTCAGATTGGATGAGAGAGCTGAAGTCACTGGTACAGTAGTTGATCATTGTATGAACTGGACATACATGGAGGCTGTTCTCTTCGAGTGCCGAGGCCCTGTTTTAATAAATATCTCAGACAGACACCAGACACTCACTTAATTTTGCATTGCTTCATTCCACATGCATACTTTCACACAACTTTCCTTGTCTTTTCAATTTGAGTTATATTCATAAAGCAATTACTTCTGTACTTGTCATAGTAACATTTAATGAATGTTACTAATATTTATGTGATCTACAATATAATTTTTTGAGTATAATTTTAAACAGTAAAAATAAAACACTTACTAAAAAGATAACATGTTATTTGTTAACCTGCATGTCATGTTACTATTAACCCACATCAGAGAACTGTGAACATTAAAGTGTGTTGTTAAATTATTGAAATATTAACTTTAATTAATCTCAGAGGATATTAATCTCAGGAGAACAGAGTTTGGCTGACAAAAACATTTGGGTTTCATTGCATGTAATAGTTGTAAAATGTGAAAAATAATTTTGAATAAGATGTTCAAATGTTAAACATTATTAACACAATGGATCATGAAATTTTGGATGTTTTGCACACACCATTCTTAAACATATGACATGATGAGGTTGTTTTTCAGTGCAACATATGGTCAAAGAACAGACACAATGTATGCTTACATATGATATTATTATAATATTTATTATTAGTATTTATTTTTAAGCTTTGTATTTGTCTGTTAACTAAATACAATAAAGAAAAATGTGATATGCAAATATGGTATACTTTGTAAGTCCATTTCAAAGAGACGGTTCGTTTAAATATAAAAATGAACTCACTCATGATGTTTCGATGGTGTATGACTCCTTCAGTGTTTGTTTTTTTTTTGGCTCATGATTTCAAATGAGTAAATGATGACAGAATTGTCATTTTTGGCTAGACTTCTACCTTCAATATATTATAATCTATTAGTACTTGGAGATTGGTGATTCCCAAACAGGCGTATGTGGAAAGATTTAGATGTTAAAAAAAACAAACAATAATAATAGTAATAGGAGAAAATATGTGACAGAAGTAAATGTGCATTTAGTGTGACATTAATTATAATTCTGATATTCAGAATAATTAAAGAGATACTGATGAGGCTGGTAAAAACTGGTTATTTAAAAAAGAAAGATACAGAATGCTCACACCAATTAAATGATTGTTCTCTCACTTTGTAAAGCAACTAAAAAAAAGTGAGTATTCCCTATCTGCTAATGTAAATTGTGCAATACATCCCAGTCACCAATAGAGGACTCCCTCATCACAGATTTGTCAATGCTTTCATCATGAACTTTGGAGAAGCAAAAAAAAAAAAAAACGGACTTGCCAGGTTTCTGATATTAAATGCACAATAACTAGGTAGTGACAGCAAAAGTGACAGTTACAATGATACTTGCTGCCAAACATAGGATCATCAACCAAACTGGAAAACACTTTCTCGATCTAGTAAAATCAATGTTTTGTTTGAGACTAACACTCAAATCAATCAGGTCTAATTTCGTGAGACTAAAGATGGACAGGGCAGAGAACCCAGGGGCTTTTCCTGTAAGCCAGATGACTTCCTGTCATAACCAAATTAATATACAGTAGAGTGTAAATATACTTACAGTAAATTCAGAAAGTATTCAGACCCCTTCATTTTTTTTCACATTTTATGTTGCAGTGCTATGCTAAAATGCTTGAAAAATATTTTAAAATACATTGCTCCATACCCAATAATGAAAAAGCAAAAGCCAGATTTGTGACCATTTGCTTTGACACTTGAAATTTGGCTGTTGTACAGCACTATAAAAAGGTTTTTAACATCTAGGTTTCCCATCATACAAGATCCACTGTCTTATTAGGGTCTTATTTGGTCCTCGCATGATTAGAAATGATCTACATTCTCAGAAAAAAAAAGTCTTGGTTTCCAGTACAAATATCAAAATATTCCTAAAATCAATACGCATTTACCTGAAAAGCAAAGTGACTTGAGATATTTAGTATTGTTTTCTAAAAAAAATAAAAATAAAAAAAAAATAAAAATCAAGTTTACTCTTAAAACAAGACAAACGGAAAGAAAGAAAGAAAGAAAAACAAATGGGGTAGGGAAAATAAAATTAATTAAAATGGAATTCAAATTTAAGTTTCTTATCCTGTTGGCAGATATTTGTCTTGTTATAAGCATAAAAAATGTGATACTCACAATATTGATACATTTTTTAGAAAACAAGACTTGGTATCTTAAGTCATAAATCTTGATTTAAGAATTAAAGATATTTAAGATATTTTGATTTAAGATATTTGTAATGGGAGATAAGAATACTAAGTTTAATTCACCACAAAACAAAGCCATCAACCTGCACAAATTATCTGATGCATTTTGGTCGAGCTGGGTTAAGCGTAAATGACACTATGTTTTGATTCAGTATAATTATTTAATCATCTAGTATTGATTTAGCAACATTAATCTGGTCTTGCAGTTCCCATAAAATCCAGGCATTTCCAGCAGAGCTCAATTAGTCTGAGAGAGTGGGATTCAGAGATGTGTGAAGTGTGGCAGATGTGGATGAAGACCTCTCCAGGGATGATGTAATCCTCAAATGAGAGTCCTTCTAGAGTGCTTGCTAATTCTCCTCTTCACGGAGGACACCAGCACCATATCAATATCTCATTCATGTTTACTGTGTGCTACTGTACAGTTGAGTCGGAGCTGCTCAGTACTGATTAAATATTACCCTCTCTGTGTCTGACCTCACTGATCACTACCTACCGATCAGCAGGACTCCAAGTGCTCGAAATGAAAGACTCTCGTCTCCTCATGCTGCTGTGATGAAATACACTGTAACCTCACAGCAGTGTAGAGAGACTTCCTCCCTTTGTTAATTATCTTGAGCATATTTGAAGCAGATAAAGGGATTATGTGGCTGGAATAGAATTACAGCGAGACACTGAGTGGGAGAGGTAGAGAGTGAGAGCTCATAGGTGGATATGTCAGCATGTGCACTAACAGAATAAGGCTAAATTTTTTTAATCCAGCTGGATTTAAACTCATAGTTCACCCAAAAAAATGAAAATTTGCTGAAAATGTACTCACCCTCAGACCATCCAAGATGTAGAGGAGTTTGATTTTTCATGGGAACAAATTTGAAGAAATGTAGCATTACATCACTTCCCCACAAATGGATCCTCTGCAGTGAATGGGTGCCGTCAGAATGAGAGCCCAGACATCTGATAAAACCAACACAGTAATCCACACGACTCCAGTCCATCAGTTAATGTCTTATTAAGTGAAAAGCTGCATGTTTGTAAGAAACAAATCCATCAAGACATTTTTAACTTCAAACTGTTGTCTCCGGCTAAATATCCTAGTCCTCTATCCATCATATTAATTTCTCCAGTGAAAATATCTGAAATATGCACAGATCAAGCACTTTTTACAAAAAAAAAAAAAATGTCTAAAAAAGTTTTAAATGAAGATGGCGTTTGATGTGAGAGGACAACAGGGGATGGACTTTTACACTGGAGTAAGCGTTATTATGGATTATGGACTGATATTTTGGCCAGAGGCAGTTTATAGTTAAAACGTCTTAGGCCGCGTGTCCACCAAAGCATAGCCAGCAGAAAAGCCAGGAGCTCTGCTGAAAACGCCTAGCTGAGAGTGCATTATTTTTTTTATTTTTTTTAAAGTTAGGACGTTTTGGCTGCTATGATACGGAATATCTATGGAAGTGTAACTAGTATCTGATTTTGCAGATAGTTTATTTATAAATATAAAATGTTGACACAATATAAATTACTTGCTCTGGCCTTTGTTTTAAATGATTTTGTTCCATTGTTGTACTACTTCTTGTCGTCTGTCGCTGTTGTACAAGCACGATGTGGCGGTTGGTCGGTGTGGATTTTGTCCCCCCCATTCTCCACTGTGATTGGTTAGTTGACTAAAAAGTGACAGTCATGAGCGCTGTGTTTTACTCAAAGTTTACCATTCTTCAACTATCGGCACCAAGAAAAAAAAACGCCCAAGTGCTCAGCGTGAAAAAGATGCTCAGCGCAAGGCGCATGCGGTGCTCCCATTGAAAAAATTTTAAAATTACACTAGCCTCTGGAAAAAATGCTTTGGTGGACATGCGCCCTTAATGATGCAGCTGGTGAAGCAGGTGGAGACAAAGAGATGGAGGCTCGAGACATAGCTGGAGGCCTGGAATCCAGTGGCAAAGAGTTGAAGGGACAAGAAAGCTGATGGGTCGAGGGCTGAGGTGAAGTACAGGGCTCTTTGGCCAGAGCTGGAGTTAGTGGATCATCTCACCAAGTCGGAACTGGAGACCAAGAGATCCGAGGAGGATCTGTACCACTGAGGGTGGAGCAGTGGGGCTGACAGGAGCCAGTGGAGATGGGGCCGAAGGACTGGCTGGTGCTGGCTAAGGAGGAGGAGGGTGTGTGGGAGGCTGAGTGGGAGTAATGTTGCCAAAGGAGACTTTAGACTGGTCAATGAAGAAACCAGTCGATACACAGGAGATTCTGAGCTGGGTAGAACCAGAGATCACAGGTATTATCCTCTTCTGAATCCTCATCCTTAGTGGCGGGAGTGTGGGCATCCACTTGAACTCCACTAGCACACCCACCCATACAATGCTGCCGACTCAAGCATCGGCTCTGGGGCGATGATGGGCTCAGGCACTGGTGCTGGTACTCAGGCTCCGTGTCCATGGTGGGCTCTGGCAATGGCTCTGTGCAGGGTGTAGGAGGTGGCTGGCTAGGCTCTAGATACAGATTGGAGTTGGCGATGTCCTCCTCAGGACATTTTCCGTGTACTGGAAGCTTGTGACACTATAACAAATTCCTTGTATGTGCAAACATACTTGGCAATAAAGCTCTTTCTGATTCTGATTCTGATTCTCAGAGGGACAGACAGTCAACTCCAGTCCGTTGTTCACCAGTACCCACTCCACAAACGTGCCGACCCCTCCACCCAATGACCATCTCTGTTTTGAAAAAAAAAAAACAGCATGGCAGCTGGTTTGAGCTGGTTATAAGCTGGTTATGAGCTGGTCCTGAGCAGGAGCTAGTTGCTTAGGACCAGCATATGACCAGCTTATACCAGCTCATGACCAACTAAGGACCAGCTTAAACCAGCTCAGGAACAGCTTAAACCAGCTCATTACCAACTAAGTACCAGCATAAACCAGCTCAAACCAGCTGCCATGCTTCAAAACATACCTTTTTTCCAACAGGGGTCACCAGGCAGGCGTGCCTTAGATTGCTCAGTGAGGCTGGTGTAATAAAAGACGCAAAGCGAGCAATCAGGCAAGTGGGTAAGGCAAGGCAGGTTTAAAAAGTACGTAGGGTGGTCATTGGGTTTGTTATCTTTGCTCCAAACAGAGGAGGCGAACTGCTGGTAACTCCATTCTTTCTTGTTGGGTTCGATCTTCTGTCAACAATGGTTGCAATAACCACATGGCGATGGAGAATATCAAACAGGAACACTTCCTTATTAATCCACAAAGGAAACTCAGGAGATCACAGGCATAAAATCAAGCACAATCACGTATAACACTGACAAGACCAAACAAAGACCTGAGGGAAACTAAGGACTTAAATATGTGCAGAGCTAATCAACAGAACTAAAAATAGGTGAGGAACTAATGAGTAACTATGGAAACGAATGAGAAACGCAGGCGGGCAAACAGGCAAAAAAGGAAATCAGAACACAATGATCCCAAAACAGAATTAAACATAACACAAACCTTTGTAGTAGTTTTTTTACAATGTGAAAAATTATTTTTACCATTTAATTAGAAGCACAGGAGTCTCCACTGCTCAGAAGAAGAACAGGGATTTGGGGGAGAAATATGGCCAGGATATGTTCTTTTGTGGCAAACAAAACCAGTGTCTGCTTTCACTTCCCATTCCCATAGAGACACTAATGTCATCATGTTGCTAATTAGCTTCATTTGCGTAGGCATCTGTAGACGGCTCATAGCTGCAGTCTGAGAGCATAAACTTCACCCTGAAACCCCTGTTGAATTACCCTGTAGATTTCCACTATGTTCCTTTACCAACCAACAGATTTGAACTCAGTTTGCCTCCTGCCCATATGAATCCAAGCACTACAAGTGGGCTGATTGCTTATCTTTTACTTTTTTTTCTGTTTTTGGATCTCAATTATTATATGTTGTAGCACTTAAAGGGTTAGTTCAACCAAAAATGAAAATTAGCTCACAAATTACTCACCCTCAATCATCCTAGGTGTATATGACTTTCTTCTTTCAGACGAATCCAGTCGGAGTTATATAAAAAATTGTCTTTGACCTTTCAAGCTGTTTAATGGCACTCAGCGGGTGTTGCATTGCTTCAGTCCTAAAGAAGTTAAATAAAAAGCGCCCATCCATAAAAAAAAGTTTCTCACACGGCTCCGGGGGGTGAAATCATTCTGTTATAACATAGTTGAGAATCATCTTTATACAAAGTTTGGTAAAAAAAAAAAAATCCTGAAAACTAAAAATGTATTGGTGATTTAAAAAATCAATTGTTACTTTTTGCCTATGCATGTTCATTCATGTCTTTTTATTTTTTTTTTTAAATTGAGTCCCGATGTCCTCTACCGAGGACATAGCATAACTTATGAATGAAATATCATTTTTAAAATTTTTTTTTTTTTAATGCTCTAAACAATGTAAAGACATGAAAAAAACTATTTTTTCCCTAAAAATCTTTTCTCGGGTTTTAAGAGGGTCTTTAAGAGTGGCATTAAACTTGAAAGATCAAAGACAATTTTTAATATAACTCCGACTGGATTCATCTGAAAGAAGAAAGTCATATACACCTAGGATGACTTGAGGGTGAGTAATTTGTGAGCTAATTTTCATTTTTGGGTGAACTAACCCTTTAAAGCACTTTAAAGAAGTCTGAGAAACCCAGTTTAGGTTTTGAGAACCAGAAATAAGAAAAAGGCAAAGGAAGTACGAATAGCAGTAGATACTACTTATACAAAGAAACAAATGATGTTAGATATGATTTATACTTGTAGTTATTTGCTAATAGTCAAGCAGTCATGCGAGAAAAAAAAAAATGGTCACACTTTTGTCTGAGGACCAATTCTTACGGTTAACCAACTATTACTTACTTCTTATTAATAGCGAGTAAGGTAGTTGTTAAGTTAAAGTATGGGGAAGGATAAAGGATGTGTCTGTTCAGCTAATTTTTCAAAAAAATATGTGGGCCACATTTTTCCATAGCACAATAGAAATAACACAATCTGAAATAGACGGGAAAGTTCTCACTTATTATTTTTTTTAGTCTCTAACTAACCTACAATAGAAGTTCTTCTTTTGTGTTTCTAATAGTGTCTAGTTTTTGCAAATTGCATGGAAACCAGTGTGGGTCATTTTTTTATAAACCCAACAGGAGGCTTAAAACATAAAATTATTTTTTCCTTGTCTTCTGCCATACATGTCACAGTTCACGCACAGACAAGATAGTCACCAGTGAAGGCCCTTAGGACTGTGTGTGTAGCTCCATCAGATAAACAGTGTTGTCTGGACGTACTGCAGCTCCAGAGCGATCTACAGCTCAGGTAGGTGGCTCACAAAAACTGCTGCGAACGTTACAGTATTATAGGCTAGTTCTCTCCAGGCATGATGCACCTCATTGGTATCAGATCCTTCCCTAACATGTTTTTCACCACTAGGTGGCACCATTCCCAAAAGACCAACGTCACCTGCCTGCACTTTCTTTTCCAACACCGTCTCCTCAATGTAAATCTCCCAATGCCTTTGGCAATAAAGCAGGCAACATTTTTCCATGAATCTGAAAGCAGGCTGGCATTTGTTGTACCGTTCATGCCAATTTTATAGTAAATCCATATGTAAATAAATGCATTTTGTGCAAGTGTTATATAATCTCCCACTGTTAAATAATGTAATGTTAATAAGAAAGTGACAGACTGAGGTGTATCTCCTGAGATTGCCTTTTTTTATAGGCAGTAAGCAGGGACAGTGGGCACGCGGTGATCTAAACCAGTGCGAGGAGGTAAATGTCATGCACTGCTTGTTTTTATTGGAGGTTCTGGCGCAATCTGCCCTTTTCTGTTCCTGGGACCTATTGTTTAAATAGGAGCTTTTAATGCAGGGCACCAGATGGGCCCTCAAACAAGTGTGGATAGAGGCATGTTTACCGGTCAGCGGTGTGTGCAGAGCAGGTGAAAATACTGAATACCCTGCTTCGATGGCCGTGAGGCAGACGTGATACTTTTGCTTGTAAAGCTTTATTAGGCATGTGCAATTGTGGAGAGGATATTAGCATACAGAAGGGAGGATATGAGAGCAGATATGTGCAGCGATTTGAAAACACATTTAAAGGGAGGCGAAGCCGTTTCTGCTAGATGGGATGCATCATTACTAGATTATTTGAATAAGAGCCTGTTTTATGACAAAGTGCCAAATTAGCATAAACGGCTGATGGGGCGGGTTTTTCCACCTTACTTTGCAACATGGAAGTAAGCTATTTTCTGCACTTCCAATTCATTAGCTGCCGTAGGTAACTAACTAGAAGAATGAAAAAGTACAGTAAATGGTACAACTATTTGCTCTACAAACCAGTTTATGATTATAATAGTTAAATGTTTGTGATATCAAGCAGCAAAGCAGACTGGTACAATAACTAGAAGCAAATGTCACTCGCTCATATGTTAAAAAAAGGTGGATAAAACGCACACGTCTCGTGTTTGGTGTTTGAGATTAGCAGTATATGACAGTGATGCATATTCCCCAAACAGACATATCACATTTTTCAAGATGCTCATAAATAATGCTATTATCTTTCTCTATGAAGAATATGTTTTTTTTTTATTATTGTGACATTTCAGTAATCAGCGCGGCTCTGAAAAATGTCAATGTGAACAATTACTGTCTTGTGTTCTATAGGACGCGTGTCGTGGATTGCGTGTGTTTGAGCACCTGGCTCTCTGTCAACACAGGATCAGGTCACTGTGTACATTACGCTGCTCACAGCCATCGCAGCGAACGACAAAGACTGCTCGGTTTCCTGTGATTAAAACTGAAGGCCAATACTCACCACACCGGGCCTTTGATTAACTGCTTCGATTTTTCTTTGGAATATCTTGATAATTATGTAATTATGTTTTTTTTTTGGTCCATACAGTCTGCTTCTGATGTCACACGTCACCAGGTTTCTGGTTCCAAACACTCCTTCAGATCCCAAAAGCAAACAACATACAGTGCTGTAGTACTTCCTGATCCTAACCTTTATCTCCATACTGAAATCTCACTCAGCCAGACAGTGATTTCATTTTTTTTGAATATATGTAATATATTGGTGTCCGGGACACCATGAGACCAGGTTCACTGTGAGTTTTTAAAAGCTTAGCTTAAATGTGTGATATATACATAAACAGTGCTCATAAACGGCTGCTGAGATAGTATTCCCATTTGAAACGAGTAGAGGTTTGGACTTGGAAACAGTTTTCTTTACATCATAAATTGGCAAGCTGATAGAAGTCACTGATAACCAAAACTGTTTGGATTCTTCACAATGTCTTCTTTTGGCTCATTCCATGTCAACTCAACCAGATGTCCCCGGCTCCAATTTTTTATTTTGCTAATATTTGTTTTCTGAAGAAAGACAGACATGTACAGTATAGTGATGAAAGCCAACATAATAAATGTCATGGATGAATATTTACTGAGTAATCCGCTTTTTTGTAGAGGGCAATTTGGCAATGGCAATTTTCACCTGAGATTCAGAGCCAAATTACAGGGGGGGTAAAAATGACTTCAGAAAGATGGCAGCATCATTATGTTACTTTCACACAGAGATTGGTAGTTCTGTTAGTAAAATCTGTTGACTTTAGCAATCAGTGTTGCATTATGTGCCAATGGTGACCATTCAAAAATGGGGAAACAGCACTTTTCAAGTTTGTTTCTCTAAAGTTTGAATGCCTGTAACTCGAGAAGTATTAAAGATATCTTAATGCCCTTTTAGATATTGGGTCTTAACAAACTTTCCTTTTGGCATTTTCATTTGTAAGGCCCTATATGGTTCGGTTCCAGAGATATTAGAATTTCAATATGGCTCCAGGAGTAAATTGTTCAAATGTACACATTTTCAGTGGTCAAAAACCAAATGTGGGTCAATTTGCAAAAATATGATACTTCTTTTCTTTTAAAGAGGAATGTCTGAAAAACAAATAATGTTGAAACTAGAGATGCATCTCATTTACTCCTGTCAAAATAACTGCATTCAGCATACCTGTCTGAGTGTCATAAATGTTCTTTTTCCAAAGTTTGCATGCCAACCCTTACCAAAAAGTAGTATACTTCAAGTTTATTTTAGTAAGTATACTTAAGTAAAGTTCAAGTATATTTTTAAGTATACTTTATGTAGCAAGTATACAAATATCAGTGTACGTATATTTCTGAGAAGTACATAAAGCCTATTTCTGAGAAGTACATAAAAAGTAGACTAAAAGTATACTTTCCTATTTTTAGTTTAAAAGAAGTATACTAATAGCACACTTGAATAAACTTCTTTTTCGTAAGGGAAAGCCCTACATTGATTAGTCCCAGAGATATGGGGATCTCAATGAGGCTCCATTTTCAGATGGTTGAATATTACCTATTTTCAGTGGTTGAAAACCAAATGTTGGTCACTTTGTAAATCAAACTGACATCAAAAACCCTTTTTGTGGAGCATCATGGGACAACTTTGGCCCAGGAAATAGGTTTTGGGCAATTGTGGCTTTAATGAACCAACAACCATGAATTCCACTTTGTGCAGAGACAGTCACTTGCTATGCTCGACAGCTTGACGCACTTTTACATGTATGCATTTGACAGACATTTTTCATCCAAAATGTCTTGTGGTGCATTCACAGGTAAATATTCTCTCAGCATGTGTGTTCCCTGGAAATCAAACCCACAACCTCGGCGTCTACAGGAACACAGGACGTCTCGAGACCAAAACCACAAGAACAGCTTATTTCTCATGCAAGTTCAGTATTGATCATTTTGAGTATATTAATCAGGATTCTCATCCTAACACAGCACACAGAAAACCACCGCCTTCTCCTCTGGCCTTACCAGCTGCCCTTTGACCGATGGCCTTTTCATACTGGCCATGTGCTGCAAGACAGAAGGGTCTCCTCACATTACTCACAGGCACAGCCGAAGAATCGGTGCAGGACGCCCTCGCCAAAACCCCTCGGACAGAGACGGATGACAGTGTCAGCATGGGCATCCGTCACCAGCTAATAATGGCAGGAGTCAATGGAGCGGGGTTCGGGTCAAGTTTGGAGCCTTCAACGTGGGACTGTCATCAAGCAATCAAATCAATCATATTCAGCATTAGGAGCCAAGATCTCGAAGGGACATCTGTAATGGACTGCCTCATTCTAGCATGTATGATGGCCACTTTTATAGACTTTTTGACCACTTTTATCACAGAGGTTGCTCTTTGAACATTTATCGTCCACGTTACATTAACTTTAGCTCAGAAAATTCATCCAAAATCCAGGAAAAAGTATCAATGAGACTTTTTTTTTTACATGCAGAAGGAGCTGTAATTTGATGAGAAATGTCTGAGATCATAGTAAAAATCTTCACTTGCTCTTGTTTTTATCACATCTGGGTAATTTTCTGTTGGATTTCATGTTATGAACACAAAGGCCTGCAGCAATAAAGTGTTGGAATATTATGTTCAGGAGAAAGTGTAAAGATAATTTTTTTTTTTCTAAAGTTGTACATAAAACAGAGATTATTGAAGTATATTTCACAATACTTTCTACTTCAAAATGTCATGTTTAATTCAATGTGTTGCATACCATTTCTTCTTTTGTTATTTGTGAAATTTACTAGCAATTTCTGAGTGAAATTTTTTAGTAAATCCTACACCTTTTTTGTTTTTCAGTGCATATGAAAACTAATTTTGGTTCTCCAAAGAACCTTTCAGTGGACAGTTCTTAAAAGAACCATATTTTCTTAGTGTAAAGAACAAACCTTTTTCCACTATAAATGGAATGGAACGTTTATGGAATGAAACTATAATGCCAGTAAAGAACCTTTAGAAGAAGAAGATTGTAAGACATCACTCTCTTTTTCTCTCGTTCTCATCATGTCACAGAGCATCTTTCACCTCTGCTGGCGATGCTGAAGGAATGCGGCCTCAGATTAGAGCCACCTGTCATGTGAAATACCAGAGCCACACTCCCCCATTGACATTTCAACATGACATTTGAGATCCACTCCATCTCTCTGAGGGAGACTATGAAATACGCCTTCCTTTTGCATTGCCCCATTATGTGCAAAAGACACAGCATCAGGAGAAAAGATTTGGCCATTGTGTTGATCACATTAACTGGGTAACCTTTAATAATAACCTTTAAGAAATAACTATGTTTCTTCATAATTTTTCTGTTCAGTTATGTACATTAGGGTTTTAGGTTTCATGTTATATTATTAAATGGATTTTTGTTGAATTATTTTAGTGTCATGTGTGTTATCAGGATGATTTGTGTCTGTATTTGTGTGACTCTGTGACCTTTTGTATATCAGTATTTACTTAAGCTTGTGGAAACGCTACTTGTGACAAGCTTTAATTGATCAGTTTTTGATAGTTGTGAGAGCGTTACCAATGGGCAATTGATGTTGAAATAATGACACTGAAATTTACGTCTAAAACAAGTACAAATATACAAGTCAAACCGACATTAAAAACTTGACATGACGTTGACTTGATGTAAATTGAACATCAAACATATTGGCATGCATATAGGCTACATTAAACCAATTTCAGTGTGGGATTAACTTCGTATTTTTACCACTGGAAGAAGTTGCCATTCAAACTGAATTTAAAATGATGTTACAGCATCTTGATCAAGTCTTGACTAATATTTGTCAAATTGATATCAAGGTGCCTACTGGGTTATAAAGGTACAAAACATAGTACTTCAGCAGGTATTTTAACATTATATGTGACCCTGGAGCACAAGTCTTAAGTCGCTGGGGTGTATTTGTAGCAATAGCCAAAAAAACATTGTATAGGTCAAAATTATCGATTTTTCTTTTATGCCAAAAATCATTCGGATATTAAGTAAAGATCATGTTCCATGAAGATATTTTGTAAATGTTTTACCGTAAATATATCAAAACTTAATTTTTGATTAGTAATATGCATTGCTACTGATTTTCTCAGTATTTATTTTTTTTTGCACCCTCAGATTCCAGATTTTCAAATAGTTGTATCTCGGCCAAATATTGTCCTATCCTAACAAACCATACACCAATGTTTTGTGGTACAGGGTCACATATCAGTTAACATATCAGTTTGCTTGTTTATTTATTTTAATCTGTAAATTTAAGTTCAACACTTTCAATCTAAAATGTTATTTTTTTACGATGAAGTTCTAGTCAAGTCAAGTCACCTTTATTTATATAGCGCTTTTAACAATACAGATTGTGTCAAAGCAACTGAACAGCATTAATTAGGAAAATAGTGTGTCAATAATGCAAAGTGACTACACCGTGTCTACAACAGCTAAAGTCTGCCTACACTGGACGCGATCAAACGACCGTTGAAAACCATTTGAAATTTGT
>NW_015646369.1:620866-637386 GCF_001515625.1 Sinocyclocheilus rhinocerous | reverse complement strand
TTCAATTCCAGGCTGCAGCAAAGTCAGATTGTGCAGAGGACTCAACTACTCAACTGTGGTTCTAGCAACCACAGCTGGCTTTTTTTTAACCGTAAAGATTTTTGAAAGCTGTCATCTATAGTAACTCTTTTGGAAACAAGCAACTGCCCAGTTATGCTGGTAAAAAAAATAATTGTTTATTATTTTTTATTAATATTTTAATAATTTTAATTTTTACATATTTTAATTTTTATTAATATTTTTTTATTTATTAGTTATTTAATACAATTTGCTTTTATTTTGCCATTTTGAAGTTTATTTGGCCTCTGAAGGTATGAGTTATGAAGGGTTATAAGCAATGGTTGGTTTTTTGCAGTGTTAGTTGGCACACTATAGACCTATTGTGGCAGACACTTGGGGGTGGGATCCTCTGACCTTTTAACCCTTTGACCAGCCACCATCCACCATCCTGCAACCAACTACCACACTCTAGCAATCATCCAGCAACGCTCTAGCAACCACCCGTAACACATGGTGACTGGTTACGTTTGCATGGGCAATCACTACACACGTTTAGGTTTTGCAAAAAGCAAAATTTTGTCTCAGTTTCTAATTTCTTCTGCCCTCATTCGTTATTCACAATTCTTCAATATAAAGCAATGATTTTGAATCTTACAATAAGATCAAATATGACATAATTCAAAAAAGATTATGAACCGCAACAAACAACATCAGCCAAACGAGAGTGGGTTTTCGATTTGATTATCTAATCACATTCCTTGTAATCTCCATCAGTCAGTCCTCTTAGACCCTTCCAACCTCATCGCGGCTGATCATGTGATTGACGGAGGCACGGCAGCACAAATCAGCTCTGAGGATCGAGAGCAGCACATGGAGAATGCTGGTGATTAATGCGCCCATCATGTGAGGGAGAATTTATTTCTACACAATTAGCATTTCGCAGATTGTCTCAGATCACACCCTGTTCAGACCTCAAGGGTCATGATACTGTGGTCATATGGAAGACATTAAAATATTCTGAACTGGACAGATAGACAGACAGACAGACAGATAGAAAATTTCATACAAAAGAAAATGTACATAGTGTAGCTGTTTGTTACGCAATTAAATAAGCAGGGAGATTTACTGCTTACTTGTCTAAATAAAAATTCCCATCATGTGAATTCACCACCTTGTAAAACACATTTACAGTTCCATTATCTCATGCGATCAGGCTCAAGAATTACCGTCTTGACTTTATAATAGAACAGTCTTGATTCCAGCATGACTAATACGTTTTATTACTATGGATATGAGCTAGAATACAGTCTCAACAGACGGCTTGCAGTCTCTTTTACCGATTCTCCACAGTGTCGTCCTCCACACCATGGCCTACCGTGTCAATCGTCCTGCACTAACTAAGCGCGGGTCAAACTCTTTGTCATGTCTAGTTTAAGGCGGATGTAAAGGCATTGCCTTAAGCTAAGCGTCTGAGCTCATTTACAGGGTCTTATTATGCAAACCACTCCCTGACGCCCACAGTCTAATTAGGCCTAAATTAATTTGAGTCCAATCTTTTATGTCTCTGGCCCAGGCTGTACCACTTCCCTCCATTTGCAGAATCATATTAATGTTCGTGTGGGAGCACTACTGCTGCAGATGAAAAGACTGATACAATTAATTAAGTCCTGCCTCTGTTCTTGCCTCCTCTCGGCAGAGAAACGATAAGTGCAATGAGCTGCCTCTTATTAACCCCATTATATGGGCTAATAAGGAAGATCATATACAAATCAAGGATGATGCACAATTATACGGGAATGCAAATGACGGCCGCTAACGAGCTGTGTGTCAATGTTGGAAATGCTTTGTTTGGGAAACGCGACATTCAGCATTCTTAACACGGCCTCGTTTATTTGTGTTCCTGTGTGAGCGTCTGCACAGGCATAATTGCATGTTGCATGTGCATGCCAACGAGTGTTTGACGCTCTTGCATCTTCTTTATTTAGTGTCAATGCGGTCAAGCAAATGGAGTTGCTGCAGGTTCTTTATTGGCATCAGTGGTTCTGTGATGGACGTTTAACATCCATGCTTTGCACAAAAGATTCTTTACAGTAGAAGTTTCTTCAGATTATTAAAATGGTTCTTCCATGGCATTGTTTCAAAAAATACAACTTTTGGAACCTTTATTTTGCAGCATGAAGGAGATTTGGGAAACAAAAGGCTGCTTTCAGAACCATGGACAGCAGCCAATGAGTCCCAGTGTTTTCAGCACTCAAATGGCTTTAGCTTTGCTTCAGAAAACGTTTCATTCATGGTTCTGTTTGGTAATATGGGTATCATATTCCGACTCCAACTGAACTGTATGCATGTATGCTCCATTTACCATGAAATATTAACATGCTTTGCTTATCCTTGCGACAGATTATCTGATATGTCTTCACATAAGCTAGAAATGAACCATTTCGCTTTTCTGATTCAAAGAGTGCTTCATAACATTGGAAGGTTTAGAGATAAAATAATCATGTAGTGTTTTGTGTGGTTGGTGTAATAGCATGTGCCAGCCTGTAGGAGGAGCAGTGCAAATGACCCTTAACCACACATTGCTATATAAACCCAAATACTGAGCCATTAAACATTTCGATTTGATCATTTATATGAACTGTTTAGGGTGTGCAATTCTGTTTAGGGAATGCATGACTCTTTGAATAACTATTTATGTTATTTTCAAACTCCACAACACAAACAACAGTCAAACCTATTGCTCACACAGATGTAATAAAGCCTGCTCTAGTCTACGTTTTACTTTTGGCATTAAAGCACTGAGCTTGTCAACTCATATGGCGTTCGTTACGATGCTCACATTTGTCTTGTTATGAGTTTCGAGTAATATGTTGCTATGTCTTTACTGTGATCGCATTGAGAGGGGGCTCGTGGCCAGTAGGGGAGGGGTGCGCGCCGGCCGAGCAGCTGTATGCAAATGAGACGCGACAAGCACGCGCCACACAGCAAACACGCGCACATACGGCCGGTGCGCACGCACACAATCTCATTAAAATGCCATCGAAGTGCATTGTGCTGGGTAAGACCTAGACAAACAAACTTCACAGAATGTTAACACAGAGCAAAACATGCTTCGATAAAAGGAAAACGAGCGAAGAGTCTGAACTTAAATATTAGATGTGCGCAAATCCATTTGGCTGCAGATGCATGATTTAAGCAGAACTTTAGATGATGTTGAGAACGTTCGGATGGCGCAGCGCAAATATGCATGCTATAATTAGATATATTTAGGAACATTTGAGTCTTGCGTGTCGTGTTAAACTCCGCTAGTGTTGTAATATTTGTGAAACTGCAGGGGAGAATGGTGGCAGGCGCATATCTCAATGCTCGAGCAATTATTTGACTCGGTCATACAGCAGCTTTATGCTAATGAGGGGAACAATAGATGAATGCAAACCCGTGCAACACGTCTGTCCAATTATGCGCGCAAAAGAGAATTTAAAGCAACTGTTTCACGGAGTAAAAATGAGATCCCTTGGTGCTGTGATATAAACCTTTGGAGTTAAAGTCTGCTATAGAGCTTTCCATGTGCATTTGTTGAAATATAATTTACTGAAGGTGATTCTAAGAGTAGCCTACTAAAATTATTTGGAATTCAGCTTTTCATTTCTAACTTTGACTCTTTTTTTTCCCCCTCTGTGCTTATGACTCAAAATACACCACGGATGATTTTATTTTCAAGTAAACTAACACATGTTGTAGTTAGTAGAGCATCAATGAAGTGAGCTTTATTTAGAAGTGGAGCTGCTTGTAAACACACGTTGTAAGTGTTTTTTTTTTATTTTTTAACTAAGCTATTGTAGTTCATTTTAATTACAGTAAATGCGTGTAGCTTGCGCTGCAATGGAAAGCGTTAAATAAAACATTCTGGCAAACGCTTCAGTGTCTGAAGTTGTCACCGGTCATGGTGGTTTGAAGAAATGCAATGATGGCTGACCCCTGGCTTGACCTCGAGGTCAGTGCTCATCTTTGATTGCGTCCAGCACGCGTCTCTCTTTTGGCCAGATTGCTCGTGTATCCCTGTAGAGGTCAATTTGCTTTTCAAAGGCAAAAAAGCCTGTGACGGCTGGCCAGACGCGGCTATTGTGTTGAGAGATGAGGGCTTCTTCTGATGAGTAATGCATGCGTTAGCCAGCTGATTTATACTGCCCTCAGACAGACGCGTGGCATTACAAATCTCTTTAATGTCCAGATTTGCAAACAGGAAGCGCTTTAGACAAATTTAGCATGTTCGTGTTTCATACGCAGTAATTAATAACATGCGATGTGTAGCTAACTACTTTGTGGAGCTGCCTTTTTTTAGTACACGCTATTTACACGAAATGCGCGTGAAACGGAAACTTTAAACTGTAAACATGGGCGTCACAATCACACAAAGCTATTTCCCCATCCAAATTGGATTAATTTATTTAGCATAATACTGCATATTTTACAAAATTACTACTATAAAATCGTCCTCCTCTTATTCACTTCAGCGTTAGCTTGTGTAATAACTTGCATCGTGTAGGCCTACTGCAATTATTGGCTCTCATGATAAATTATTGTATAAATGCAATTGTAATGTAATCACTTCTGCATTTGACGTACTCAAAATCATTCCAAATTATACAGTTTAATTCAGTGTAGGTCGAAACATGCACTTAAATCTGCAGTCTGTAGTAGTTAATGCTCAATATTGTCCCGATATAAAATTAAAATATTAAACACATTCTAAATATATAATACAGAGACAAGTGAAGACATTCCCATCACAGCTCTAAACTAAGCATTCCGAAAAGAACTTTCTTTGTTGTCGCTTATTCCAAATTGTGATGATGACGACGATGATGGCCAGTGAGTGACATTTCCTTCTGCGCCCTACAGCCGCGGCACGCGCTGCTCTCCATACATCTCCATCAGACTGTGAATGGAGAGAAGCGCAAATTACTACAATAAAGGCCAGGTACATCTGCTCTGTAGCGCCTGGTCCGAGTCTCTCAGCCCTCCCACGGGCAATTCCGCAGAGATCCTCGCTCGCTCCTGATTGGACGAGGACGCGGCGACGAGGGGCGACAACAATAACATCATTCCGGCTTAAAAAGAGTGCAGCTATGCGTCGAGGAGCAAAAGCATCTCTCAGAGGGAGGGAGGCGGACGGCGAGTTTGTGGCTCTGGATCTCGTCTCGTTGTGCCTTGTCATCCTCGCCTCATCATGCCCAAAGGATTCCTGGTGAAAAGGAACAAGAAAGCATCGCTCGTTTCGTACCGGATACGCGCGGATGAGGATGGAGGATCCGCTCCAGAATGTCAGATCGCGCAGATCGCCTGGTTTCCACCCGCGCCCAGCGCCCCCAAGCCGGACAGCATCACCTCAGCCTTCCCGTCGGACGGAGCAGAGACGCCGGTGTCGGTCCACAGCGCCAAGCCGGTGCAGTTCGGCAATCCGGAGACGGTGTACCAAGCCCTGTACAGCCCCACCCGGCCCATCAGCAAGGAGCACGACAGAAAATATTTCGAGAGGAGTCTCAACCTCGGCTCGCCCGTCTCTGCCGAGTCGTTCCCGACTCCCGCCTCTCTCACCAGCCTGGACCATCACCTTCTGTTCGCGCCGGTGGACTTGAAAATCGGCACCAGCAACAGCAACCGGAGCGGAACGGCGCCCGTCATCCGAACCGGCGCCAAAAGACCTTCCTCGGACGCCGCCGAGCGTAAAAGCAGCAAAAGCGCCAAGAAGCCCAAAGCCATACGCAAACTCAACTTCGAGGACGAGGTCACCACATCCCCGGTGCTGGGCCTGAAAATCAAAGAGGGGCCCGTGGACCTGAAGCCCCGAGCGGCCTCGGGCAACACCAACAGGCCCCTGGGGGAGTTCATCTGCCAGCTTTGCAGAGAAGAATACTCGGACCCGTTCTCTCTGGCACAGCATAAGTGCTCCCGGATAGTGCGGGTGGAGTACAGGTGTCCCGAGTGCGAGAAGGTCTTCAGCTGTCCGGCGAACCTGGCCTCTCACCGGCGCTGGCACAAACCGCGCGTGCCAAACGCGCCCAAACAAGCCCTCCAGCCCGCCAAACCGTTCCCCGAGGAGTTCCCCGGCGACAGAGACTCCCCGAGTCCGGGTCTGTCAGAGTCCGGCTCCGACGACGGGCTCTACGACTGCCCGCACTGCGGGAAGAGGTTCAAGCGCCAAGCCTACCTGAGGAAGCACATCCTGGGACACCAGGCGCTCCAAAATCAGCTCCTCGGAGAGGCTTTGCGCACCGCGGAGAGCCCCGACATCGTGCCCTCGGAGGACAGCCAAAGCCCGGCTCCGCTCAATCTGAGCCCCGCGGACTGTCTCGCGTGTCCGGCTTGCGGAGAGAAGCTGCCCAACCGGGCGAGTCTGGAGCGACACCTGCGCCTCCTGCACGACGACTCCCAGGCGTTTCCCTGCAAGTTCTGCCCCGCCACTTTCTACAGCTCGCCGGGTCTCACCAGGCACATCAACAAATGCCACCCCACCGAAAACAGGCAAGTCATCCTTCTCCAGATGCCCGTGCGTAACGCCTGCTGAAGACGAACCCACAGCGATCCGTCCTTTTAGAACCATCGATTTTCTTCATCCGACCCCTCGCTAGAAAAGTCTGGAGAAAAGTATTAGTTTGGTCCTTACAAAGGTATTTTTCTAGAACCCTTGCACACATGGTAATGTAATAGCTCCTAGACCTAAGATATGTTCCTGTACCTCTGCCTTGAATTCACATGCTGTGTGTTTCACGTCTGTAGCTTTAATCTAGTATGTGGATTACGGGACTGAAATGTTCTCTCTCTCTCTCTCTCTCTCCGTACTGAAAACTACATCAACAAATCTTGAAAACTTTCCCTTTAGTAGCCAGAAATGCCTTTAGAGAAATACATCAAACTACTGCCTTAAGAACTCTTCAGTGTAACGATTGTTTTTGAATGTCGGCACACAATTACAGCTTACTATCACGATGTAAAACTATTGTAATATGTTTGTTCGTAATATTTTATTTATGTATTTATTTATTTTCAATGGCTTTGTATAAATTATTGGGTGACTTTTCTCCCGTGTCACATGTTGCAGTCGAATCGTTGTGTGGAGATCATCTTGTCTTGGCTTTTGTGCGCTCCCTTGAAACGTGAAGCTCTTATAGATGCAACCTTTTTCTACGTATACGGCTTATTTTCCTAAATGTTTGCTACCTAGCGCTTTATATGTGCGTCCGTGTTGTCTACTCAAATAAAATATTTTCAAAATGAAAAAGCTTCTTGTTCGTGCATATTTGCCACACAATCCCAACCGTGTACTATTTATACAATAGTTTATTTGAATAACATAGACAGTTACTATCGCTTAATATGGGAACTGTAAATGGCAACCACCTTTCGTTTGGACGTTAAACACAATATGAGCACATTATTGTAATTCCAAGAGCCAGTCACTCCATGCACACGTAAAGGTTCCATCCTGTATTTATCTACAGATTTATACAGTTAACAGAAATGTATGATGTTAAGAACAAAGCAGGGCTGTAGAAGTGTTTTTTATTTTTGAGCAGTCTACTACTGCAAAGTTAATGTGCAGCATGACCAACTGTTATTGCAGCTACAAGGTGTTTTTCCACAGGTCAAATGATATAAAGCCAACCTCTGGCAATTCACACCTTTACAGTTTCTATCCCAAACCCTTTCCATGCTTTAAATGGCAGCAGTATTGATTTTAAACTGGTCAAGTCATTCTGAAGTCACCATGTAAGCTCTGCTTGATCAATGAAATAATGTAGTTGGCCCACTGTAAATTCAGCTGAAATCATTTAAAGAGTGACAACAGCCTTTGTAATAATGAACTCAGAAATGTACAAGGGCATTAACCTGTAATGCATTTCAGCACAGGCATTATTGATTCTGAGCCAAGTGGGATCCATTTTTCTATCTGTGCCTGGTCTGTACGATATTTTTTTTAAATTTTGACCATGAAACATCTCTAAAGAAGCAACCAATCCATCTTGTGCTCTACTCACATAACATGTTCCTGAAAGAGTCAATATTTCAGTATATAGGATACAATAAGCGGATACAAATCAAATATCAATGATGTCATCAGGGTGATTTTCACAAAATGAGCATCTGATTGTTTAAACTACTGAATCCTCTGTGCACATTATATTCATGTGTAAAGTTCACACACCACAGCCGTCGTCTGTTTCTCACTAATGATTTTACTCTTGATTCAGTTTATGCAGAACCATTACTTTATGCATGTTCAGAGTGCAATTGGCAAGAAAAGGAAGAAAAAAAAAATCATACATGTTGTTTTGATCAATGTTGTATTTCATGCATAAAACACAGGGCTTCGATAATGACAAAAATGACTTAATTTCTTTCGCTGAACTCAGAAGAAGCTATTTGGACCCCAATGACTTTCATTTTGTGACGAAAGACACTCATACAGGTTTGGAAATAACAACAGTGTTTTGATTTTTGGGTCAACTATACCTTCAAAGAGGAGATATAGTGGACACATTGTAAATACATTTAATATTTATTCAACATTTAGGTTAAAACTGAAGTGTCTATTTTAGTTAGTGGAACAGGGTACCATTTACTTTCCAACATTTTTAACCACCCTTGTTGCAGTTCACTTAAAGACACAGTAAAATAATTTTTTTTTAAAGTTGTAATTAAATATTATTAGAATATACTCTACCAGAAAAATACTATCTCAGGCCATATCCACACGTACAAGGGTATTTTTATAAACTGAGTTTTTCCTTCCGTTTTAAAAAAAATCTCCGTCCACATGAAAACGCAAACGCATGCTATGAAGCACTGTCAAGAGCATGCCAAACCAACAGTTGTCGATATAATCTCAACCGCAAAGCCATGTTGGCCAATCAGAAGCCTGAAAAAGTTTCCAGTAGGCGGAGATAACGGTGCATGCTCCGATGTCACAAGCCAAAAACTCTGGTTTCGCGGTCTACACGATAACACTGCAACCGGAGTTTTTGAAAATCTTCACCCTGACAGGCGTTTTCAAAAATGTTCGGTTTCAGTGACCTGGTGCTGCGTTTGCGTGTGGACGAACGGCCAAACCGCGTAGAAAAAGCTGCGGTTTTGAAAATACCCGTGTTCGTGTGGACAGGGCCTCAGCCTTTATACTTCAAAATTGCATGTTTAATTCAACGTTACCTGTAATAATTAGTCCAATTTTCTAGCAATTTCAGAGAAAACTTTTTCAAAGTTAAACCCTGCTTCAATATCTTTTTTTTTTTGAATGTGGCGTTTTTGTCATTCCTAAAAATTCTTACTGTTAATTGTAACAAAATTATAAATACAGTTTAAATAACATAAAATTGCAGAACACAGCAACTACCCATGAATCATGAAACACTGATCAAAAACAGATCAAACAAATGCACATAAACATCAACTTCAAATCGATTTAATGAAATGTTTCGATTTCTTCACATTTCTAGTAAAGATAAAGCGATTACTTTTTCGATTAAAAACAGTCTGATATGTTAACAAGTCATGACGAAATCTTCAAGCTTCCTTATCTTCAATGTCTTATACAAAGGTTATATTACAGGCATTAATATATTTATATCCTTCAGAATTTAGAGCATTCAAAGAAAAAAACTAAACAAAAGAGAGAGACACAATATACAAGGCTAACAACAAAGTCTACACTGAACATATCATCAAACAGAAGTTAGGCCAGTTGCAGTATTTTCAAACCCGCATCGTCCCAGTTGAGATTTGGCCTGTGGGTTTGCATACATTCGTCAGCGTTTTTCCATTCAGAGCGTGGAAGAGAGAAAAAGTATTAGGCGAAGCGAAACAAAGACAAGTGTACAGGTAAGGCAAAGTAGTGCAACATGTGTCCTGTTGCAGCCTGGGCGGAGCCTGCAGCGTGTGTAACACCTGGTCTCCATGGCAACCAGGCCGGGTCTCTACGGGAACAGAGAGGGGCGGCAGGAGAGAGAGAAGCGCTGGCATGCTGCTGGCACTCGGAGAAGCACGCGGGAATCGGGGAAGCAGCTGGAAAAGAACCCCCATCCAGCATCTAATCAGACAGAAGCCGCTCTCACAAAACGCAGACAATCTCATTCAATTTACTCCAGTGAAATGTAAGACTCGTCGGGAAAATGCTGCTCTCCGTGTAGGAAGTGTGGGGGCAATTAAAACGGCAAAACTCGGACAGGTATTACACAGGCACTGTGAACAGCTCCCTTCACACAGCTTCACCTGAGGAGCTGGGGGCTTCTCATCCGTTTAGTCAGGTATAGTACGATGGCAGATATTTCTCCATATATATATATATATATACACACAACATGAAACAAATATATATATATATATATATTATCAAATCAAATCGAAAGCAATGTACATTCAAATACAGAGGGAAGAACGGAACAAACATCGACCTGCGGCATCTTCACCACCGAGTGAGTGCAAAAACATTGGAATGTCGGAGTAGATTTACATGACAGGAACGGGACAGGTTCAGTTCACAAATGAAGAAGCACACGCTCGACTGAAATACAAACATGTGCCTTTTCCATTCAGCATGTTGCATAAATCAGTTCCGTAAAAAATGATCAAACGAGTTGCTTAAAAGTAAATCATAACAACAAAAGTGATTTCAATGCAGTCTGTTGTACTTCAGATGCCACTGATTACATTATTGAAGTAGAATGATGATTCAAGAGTGCCAGTGTTTTCTCAGACTGGCCCAAAGCGCTGTAAGAGCGTCTCAGTGCTGCGACGGGACAAAAAGTCGCTCCCATATGCATCAATGATTCGGTTTTCAGTGTTTGACATGAAGAAAAGCTCAAAGAATGTGAGTATTAAAAACTAGCTAATGCCTCAGGGTTTTTGAAACGTCTCACATTATTCATTCGCTACTCGGTCGTAAGGACATTTTTGGGACAAATCGCAGTCCAAATGCAGCATTGCTGTGAAAATCGCAATTCATTTCACATTCGCAGATTCGGTTCAGCATAAATTCAGTTTCTCTTTCTTCACGGCAGGGTGAAGCTACATCATTTTGCGACAACTTTCACTGCTACTTGGCATCAAAACAAAAAAAAACAACAACAATAGGTGGAAAGCATTAGAGTCAAATGATACATTCATCCACAATGCAGTCTGACGGCCGGAGGAAGTGTTCAGTTAGAGGACTTGCTGATGGGACATGCAAAATATGGATTCTGCTGGCGATCTGAGACACTGCTACTCCAGAAAGCATCTAAATTAAACAAGCTTCCTGCTTTGTCAAGATGGCATCTGCTTGGCTATTTTCTTTCTTTCTTTTCGACCGTTTTCTTTTTTTTTTACGGGCATCTCAAGTTTCTGCGAGCAGATGGTGTGGGGAACATGCGCTCATTGGAGAGGACCTCCACTCCAGGGCTTCTTTGAAAGAGGGGGAGGAGAGCGGAGAACAACGGTCTCAGCATGTGAAAGGAGTCGGGGAGGAGTAAACGAGCGCGGGCTGCTGTCCGCTCCACACGTCCACAGAGAACATCTCAGGAGGACTCGGGATGCCAGCACGCACCTCCTCTCTAACGCTGACTGAACTATCTGTCGTGCCAGGGATTTCTGTCATTTATCGGTCCGAGAGACGGCTGGTCATCTTACGTTTCCACACTGAAGCTGAGCCGGGTGGAGAGCGTAAAGATCCAGAAGCGCTCGTCATCACAGTGATCGACTAACTAACGTCTGATCAACAGGTTCAACTTAAGCGTGTGAATCAAATCAATCATGCAAACCCTGAAAATTGATTTCTTGATCAGAACCTCTCTTGTTGTTTCATTAACGACTCGGCTTCAGAAAGGAAAAAAAACAACAGGTGGAAAGCATTAGAGTCAAATGATACATTCATTCACAATGCAGTCTGACGGCCGGTGGAAGTGTTCAGTTAGAGGACTTGCTGATGGCGCTGGCCGAGCGGCGGAGCTTTCCGGAAACCCGGTTCTTAGAGGCGCGCGGTATAGTGGGCGAGACCTGGTCGCCGGAGTCGATGGTCGTCACAGTAACACTGAGGTCAGTGCTCGTGCTGCAGCTGAGGGAACCTGGGAAGGGAGGACATATTACACGCAGAGTGAAGAATCAGCAGAGATATGATATTAATACGCTTGCTTTCAAACTCACAGCACACCATTGCTGAAGTGGAAAACATCCTCTGATAGAGACGGATGCGAATGGACATTAAGTAAAAAGCTGAGAACTCAAAATCAGCCTGTTAACTGTCATTCCACACAGCACTTCCACTTTGCTGCAGAAAAGAAATGTCAATGGAATGAGAGAAAAGACGACATGCAAAATATGGATTCTGCTGGCGATCTGAGACACTGCTACTCCAGAAAGCATCTAAATTAAACAAGCTTCCTGCTTTGTCAAGATGGCATCTGCTTGGCTATTTTCTTTCTTTCTTTTCGACCGTTATATATAAAGTTAAGTGGCCCTCATTCCCATTGGCTCCCTGCAGCAATCCAAACAAAAGCATAAGTGACAAAGACATTTTCCAGTAGGGCAGGTGTTAGTGTCAGATGTGGCCTCAGGCAAACAGACACACGCCAAAGGACAAAGCAACAGGAGAAAAGAGGGGAAAAAGAGAGAGAATAAAGCAGAGACATGCAGGAGAGGAGGATGGCGACCCATTCATGCTGCTACTGTGTTACGATTACTCCGCCGGCGTCCATAATCAGAGCGCGCTCAGAACAGCCAGCCCCAATGCAGCTCTGCCTCGGTGTTCCTTTAAAAGCTCTGAGCAGACGCAGCTCATTAGTGGAAATAAAGAGGGGAAAGATGAGTAGATGTGCCGGGGAAAGGGGAGGGGTCTCTGTGACAGAACGCAAGCTCCGTTCAGACCGAGACTCTTACCTTCCGTTACTGTACTGACACCTGTAACACACTTAATCTACAGAGGGAGAGAAGACAAGGAAAATGTGAGAATAAGAGTAAATATACATATATAACATGGGCCAAACACAAAATAACTATATATAAATATATAATTATATTTTAAATGGTTTTCTATTTTTTATGCTTTTTGTAATATAATTTAATAAATGATATTATTTTAAGTATTATTCAGAAATACACTTACATTAAAAAAATACGAGTGGAAACACCAAAATGTTCCACAGGAGGATAGAAATGTTTTTTTTTTTTAATACACTAACCCACTCAAAAGTTTGGTCACACCTGCTTATTCTTTATTATTATGATGATGATGATGATGATGATGATTATTATTCACTACTTTAGAACTATGATGGTTTTTAAACAGCAAGAGGGAGAGAAGACAATAGAGCAACACGTAAGCTGCGCACCGTCATGGGTGTGTGTGTGTGTGACAGAGAGAATGAGAACGCTGTTGAAAATATGGCTGTTAGATGTTAATGCTGAGGGGTGAGGGAAGGACAACACAACAAAATGTTAACATACACAACATACAGTGATCATGACAGACTGTGGCTGTCAACACAAGCAGACGGTGAAACACATTTCTATTCACACTGGCCCACTTCGTCTTTGTGTTTTCTGAGAATGAAAGAATGTTTAACACAGGAAACAGAACAGAAAAGCTGCGGGATGCAAAACACACAAACCTGTGATTTAACAGCTCTACTTCAAAAGGATTTCACGATATGTGCATTAAACTTGTGTTATATAACTGAAATCTGAAATGACGTCGGCCCAAACCAGAACACGAGGCTCGATGTGAGGTTATTTCTGAACAAAGCTGATTGTTTGGTGTTTGCGCTGGAATAACGGGTGATGCAAGGTGATGATATATAAGTAACAAAACGTGATATTTTTTTTCTTTTGGTGAGAGTGTAAATGATATTTGTGAGGTGCTGCTGGCCTACAAACCTGTACATGTTTAATGAGACACACTAATCTGTTATATTTCAGAGAAACTCTTGTCTACCATCTGATATTAAACTAAATCATTGCCAATACTTTCAACTCAATTAGATGACTTACGCCCCATTCACACTGGGCGTCGGCGTCAACGCCTCTTGTTTACTTTGAATGGAGTGAAGTCAAGCATTGCCGAAATGAATTGTGGGTCCGTCGCGCCGCGTTGGGTCCATTGCTCGCGGAAGAAGTTGAAAACTTTTCAACTTTTCAAGCGCCAACGCAGGCGTCAGCCAATCAGATCGCCTTATGCAAATGCCCTGGTGCAGACGCTAGCAAATCGCGTTCATGCAACACCAGAAAACTAACGTGATTGGCTGTTGTCACTATGACGGTCGCGTCAACACCAAGCTTCAGAAACGCCCTCCATCAAGCGTCGACGTTGACGCCCCGTGTGAATGTACCGTTAAAGGCACCAAACCCTGCATGTATACAACCACACATTTCTATGACCCTGACCTCAAAGCTCTGTTCCAAAACCTAGTGAGCTGCCTACATAGACAGCATTTGAAGGTTTTATATAGACATGCCTTTGACGACTGGCAGCAACATTAGTAGTATTTGAAATATAATAATAATGAAGTATTACATGAATATTACAATTTAAAATACCTGTTTTCTATTGTATTATATTTTACAATTTAATTCATTCCTGTGGTCCAAGCTGAATTTTCAGCATCATTCATCATCTTCTTCTTCTTCTTGTAATATTCGCATGTTGAAAACATTTGTGTTGCTTAACATTTGGAATATACTGTATGCAAATTGTGATTTTTTTCTCCAGATTCTTTGATGAATATAAAGTTCAAAAGAATAGCATTTATTTGAACTTTACTGTCACTTTTAATCAATTTAATGCATCCTTGCTGGGGGGTTGGGGAAATCTTTCCATTCAGCTTAGAGAGCTGTCTTGGAAAGTAGTTGCTTATTTGGTAACGAACTAGGTTTTGTAACAGAGGTAACGGTCTGCAATAGTGGAATCTTCATCATAAGCTCATCTGATATACTGTGCTACATTCCATAAGTGTAATATTTTTAAAAAGAAGCTGTTTAAGAAAAAAAACAAAACAAGGAGCAAAGTCTATGTGCTCTATTCACTGTCATAAAACAGGGAACATGCAGGCTGTACTGAAAAGGTGAGAAAGAGAGAGACAGAGACAGGTTTGTGGGCCACATGCCTAATGGAGGAAGCAGGCAGAAAAGTCTTACAGTCCAGCTTGGCCCAGAGGTAATCCACGTCCCAAACCATCCCTGGCCAACGTCTCCCTGCTGTCATGGGTGAGATGGTGGTGAAACATGGAGAGGCGTCATAGACTGTAACCCACACAACAGCTCAAGCCCTACTAGATGAGGTGCCCAGGGCCCCAGGCCTGTCTGAACTCTCATCTATGGGTCTGGACCATGCATTTATGAGGGAATCTATGGCTCTGTTCCAAAACCCTGTGAGCTGCCTTCTTGTACCCGTCTATATAAGAAGTTATCTCCTAAAACCACTTTGTGCTGAAGCCACAGCAATGGCTTCACTATGTCTACACTGGAACTGTACCTCATGCCAGATTGTAAAATAAGGGAAATGGCTGAATTACTATGTTTATTTGCAAAGGAATTCCATTAACATTAAAATGGTTCTGAAGTGCATCAACTATAGAAAACATTAGTCACATGACATTGCAATCGACACTTTAAGTGCAATTATAAAGTTATACTTATATAAGTTCTATATCTCAGAATCAAGAATCATCATAATGCTGTCTGGCTAGACAGCTCTCTAGGGAACAGAGCTTGTATTTCGTGTATGTATATGTAGAACAACTTCTTTCCAACCTAAGCCTGCATTTTATGGGTAAATTATTAATTAGTAAATAACTATAGGTTTCTGTAACACAAACAGAAGGAACAGAAAAAGAAAAGAAACAGGAATGACAACTGAGGTTAAGCACAAAAAAGAGTGAACATGAGAAGGTAATTAGAACAAAAGAGAGAGTGAGGCCAACAGAAGAAGAAAAAAGAGAGAACAAGCTGTTTTTGATGTGTTTGATGGAGGTACAAGAAAGCCTGAGATGCAAAAGAAGAGAAAGCCAGAGAAATGGAGTTTGAAGTGTCTAATGGATGAGATTCTCATTCTCTCTGAGGTCAGTGGGCGAATCTGTGAGCTGCTCCCTATGCAGTCAACAGAGGTCACCACAGTGATTTTCAACGCCTTTCTAGGAGATAAATGGTCGCCGCTAGAGAAATCAAAACTGTCAGAGCATCATTCTGCAAAATGATCTCAAAGAATGTGTCCTGAATAGTGCACTACACAGTCACTGCTGCATTCAGGGATTGGGTAAATTAACATCCACTCGCAGAACAAAGTCCACAAATTAAACAAAGAACAAATAATGTAAATAAACTCTACAAAATGCACTGCATGCCCAACCAAACAAAGAGAAATGGAAATTAACTGAACAACTGAACTAAAGATTCAAAATCCACAGTATCCAGAAAAACTGACAAAAATGAAGATTTTTAGAATTAACGGTTTAGTATGAGAAACAGGGTAATTACTGATGACTAAAAAAAAAAAAAAA
>NW_015646369.1:600120-620318 GCF_001515625.1 Sinocyclocheilus rhinocerous | reverse complement strand
TATATATATATATATTGCTTGAAATAAAATAAACATTAACTGAAACTAAATAAAATATAAGTAAAACCTCAAATTCATTTTATTTCAGCTAGTTGGCAAGGGAACATTTCTCATTATGGTTTAGTTGACATACTAAAATAACAAAAATGAAATAAACTAAAACTAAAAAACTAAACTTAACTATACAGACATTTTACAAAAAACCTAATAAAAATGACAATATACTATATAACACTGATCAGACTGTTATCCAGGGTTCCCACAGTGGTTTGCCAATGAATTTCCAGTCATGTAATTATTAGATACAATATATTTTATAGTGATTGAACTCACAAATAGCATTTCTAGCCAAATCAATATTTTAGAGCTGAGCATAAGTAGAAAAAATATATATTCACTACAGAAGACATTTCCAAGACGTTTCGAGATTTGATTCATTTCCATGACATTTCAAGGTCTAGAAATCAAAAATGATATTAACCTGTAATTTCCTGTTGGGACCCTGATTCTTTTAGTATTTTGCAAGTGTACTTTAAATAGATTTTTAACCACATCACTTTCTCCTTTCAGTTATGTAACTCATTAAGCTGTAGTACAGCGCATTTTCAGTTTGATATACTGGGCTTTCACAGTCGAAGGCTGTATTGATTTTATTTTGGCCGTCTTAAAATGAAGCGCCTGAGCGGTCAGTGCACCTGTGCATCATCCACCCTCAGCTGACAGGGCATTTGAAAAGTAACTGTACCAGACAATCTACCCATTTTAGAGATTTCCAAATTTCATAAACAGCGGAACAATGATGCATGGGACAGTGAAATGAAAACAAAATAGTTGCACTTTATTTGAGCATATGTGCACTTGCAGTGTACTTAAGAATGCACCATATGTAAAGTAACGTGGTTTAATGTTAGATTTAGGGTTAGATTCACTTACTGCCTAATTGTAGTAATTACTACACAGTATGTACATGCAGAACAGGATGGTAAAATAAATTGCTAGCAACAACAGGAAATAGGAAAGGAAAATAAAAACAGAAACAGTGTCTCACCTGCACCTCCCGTTGGCCAGTAGCTGGGGGAAGGCGAGAAGACCTGGGCAGCAAAGTCCTCAAAGGTCATGTTCTCCTTGTGGTTCTGAATGATGGCCTCCAGGTAGAGAGCCCTCTCCTCATAACTGAGAGACGGTCAAGGAACATCACATTTACATAACAGCAAATCAACACAGCGTTTGAAATTACCCAGCAACAACGAATGGACGATGGGACCATAAAGATAATCAAGGAAATCGAACAACAGCACAGAGAAAGACTGGGAAGAAAAAAAATCATCACATTTTAATGCTGTCAGACTCAAAAAAAAGTTACTCCTCTGGAGTTATTCAGACAAGTTGTGGGAGGAACACACTAAAGAATAACACACTAAAATTCATGCATTCATTTTCAAAAATGGTGAATCAAGAAGCCAGAACCAAACACGCCTGTACAAGCCTATTAAGATGTTCAGAACTACTTGCAAATTAAAGAGAAGTGAGTTGAAAAGCCCCGATATTGTATATATACACATATAAACACAAATAAATGTAATTATAATACATACAATTTTAGTTTCAATATTTTTAAATGTTTAACAGGTCTCACTAAGGCTGCATTTGTTGAATTAAAATACAGTAAAAACTGTAATATCGTGAAAACATTATTAGAACTTAAAATAGCTGTTTTCTATTGTAATATATTTTAAAACGTAATTTATTCCTGTGACGCAAAGCTGAATTTTCAGCATCATTACTCCAGTCTTCAGTGTCACATGATCCTACAGAAATCATTCTGATATGCTGATTTACTGCTGATTATTTTTGCAGCTTCAAAGTTTTGTGACATTTTATACATTTATTTTTTATACATTTTGTGTACATTTTATTTTTCAGGGGTCAAAATGTATGCATTTGTATGCATCAGAATGCATTTGAAACATAATTTCTTTACTTTGATCAATTTGATTCATTCTTGCTGAATAAAAGTACATTAACAAAAGTTCATTATTAAAATAAACCGTAATGAGCTTAAAAGTGTGTATTATAATGCAGAAGGCTTGGCGACAGCATATGCTTTGACTTCATGGAAAGCAGCAGTGTGAACATACTACTAAACATCTCCTTTTGTGTTCCACGGAAGAAAGTCACACAAGGTTTGGAATGACATGAGGGTGTAAATGATGACAGAATATTCATCTTTTTCCCCCATGTACAGGAAGCGAAAATAATCAGGGGAAATGAATTAAAAAGGAGATGTAGCAGAAGGCTTTCAGAGAAAGGACCCCCCCCAAAAAAAAAAACAACAAAAAAGTTTATTACGGTTCGCTTTAATTAAAGCTTTCCTTTAGGGTCCGGCACATTCCAGTTGGCATTTCAGGGCAAATGGCAAATTCATGTAATAGTGTGGGCACTTGTACTATGGCAGATGAAACAAATCAGATCTTCCTGAAGCCATTACACACATGGTGAGCGTAGCCTGTTCAGTTACAGCTACAGTCCGTTAACCGTCCAAACAAACGCACGAGCAGGTGTTTCTGCCTTGATGTTCACATACACACCAACGCAAGCCTGGCAATCACTCAAAAACTGATACAGGCATACAATCTGTGTGTACTGCTGTATTTATATGTATATATAGCGTGCATGTGTGTGCGCTATCAGAGATGCAGATGACTTAAGCGTGGCTCAGCTATTGAGATTCCTAAAACAAATATTGACCTCAGCCGGAGTCACTGCTGCCATCGGCCAACATGCACTCCCACTTCCTGAGGATGAAAAAAAATACCCTAACCTCTCATCTATTGAACAAATTTATGCAGCACATTACGTATCGTACATTCGTCTGCGCCTAAACGATGTTTGCGGCTTCTGGCACACCTCTGATTTTCGTGATACCACGTAGACTCGGCAGCTGTTTGCATAAATGAATGCCGGTGTTTAGATGTGGGATTTGTTCTTTATTGAACATTATAGTATGAGAAAGGCATAGACAGCTAGGCATCAGGAGTCAAAACAATCAAGCTGCTTTTGCTGGCATGATTTGTCTGCCATCTCCTCTCCGTCTCGGGTTTCTCTAATTGTTGTGGCACAGGTTGTTCCGCTGAATGCGTGAGTTGGGCTAGATGACGGCGGTGTGGATTAATTCAATAAAGCAGAGGACAGTGACGCAGTGAGCGCTCGTCTCTGTTGGAAGCAGGGAGAACGAAACATACAGGAAAGGACAGAGGTCGCTCGGATGACACCGTTCCAGAACAGAAAAACAAACACGGGGCAATTCTGTATTTTACGCAGGCCAGCGGGAACCTTCACAATTTGTAGATGAGAAGAAAGTTATCTGAAGTTTAGGGATTTCCCAACGTGATTGTAATCTAAGTCACCCTTACAGCACCTGCGACGGAAAACACTCTAGTCCCATGCTAACGAAGCATAGTGGGAATTTCCGAAAGCATTAATCGCAAGAACACGACTCCCAAAGCTCTGTGCACCCAGAACATCTACACAGAATGTTCTAGAAAGCGCTGGAGAGAGGGATGTGGTGTCAAAAGGGCAAATTTAACATCCCCCTGCCATGTAAAATAATGTGATGACCTCATTCGAGCACAGGTCAGATTGTGCGTAGATGGGAGAAAGGGGAAAAAAGTGTGTAAACAAAAAGTACAATAGCGCTGTTACACCAGAGAGGGAAAAACAGATGAAGCAAATCCACTTTGGAGGGAAAAAAAAGTCCTCTAAGCATTTTGAGGAGGGGTTTTAACAGATAATGCTCTTTTTCCACTCTTTTGGAGACCACTTTGCCACCCCACGGTGCACCAGGTGACAAAGGCGAGGCATTCAAGGCTGTCGAGAGCAGAAGCCCAGGGGAGCGCACAGACTCATTGAGTATTCAAGAACAGTCCAAAACAATCTATTCAACTGGGTCGTCAACCAGAACACTCTGAAGCAGAATACTGTATCAACAAAAGATTGTTTCAAATGGTAGAGAAACATTTGGATTAGAGTACGAATCTGAATCGATCCGTGTATAGGGGTGTGAGGATGTGGATCGTCTACAATGATATCGTAATTGTTGTTTTAATGATGTTGAAGCAGACATTATTGAGTATATTGCACACTTTGCCAAACATGCAACATTCCTCGAGAACGCATGCTGTTATTGTGATGTAGCCTAGCTTAAAGGGTTAGTTCACCCAAAAATGAAAATTCTGTCATTAATTACTCACCCTCGTGTCGTTCTAAACCCGTAAGACCTCTGTTCATCTTTCAGAACACAAATTAAGATATTTTTGATGAATTCTGAAAGCTCTCGGACCCTCCCATAGACAGCAATGTAATTAACAAGATCAAGGTCCAGAAACATAGCAAGAAGATCGGTAAAATAATCCATGTGACATCAGTGGTTCAACCGTAATTTTACGAATTTATATGCAATAAAACAAAAATAACGACTTTATTCAACAATTCATCTCCTCCACATCACGCTGGTGCCATTTTGGAGAATATCCATTGAACACAAACAGCATATGCTGTTCTGTGTCAGCTGCGTCACGCGGATACGTTGTTTTCATTCAAATCAAAGCGTAAACAGCGTAGAAAACATATCCGCGTGACGCAGCTGACACAGAATAGCATACGCTGTTTACGTTCAGTGGATACTCTCCAAAATGGCACTACAGTGACGCGGAGGAGGCGAATTGTTGAATAAAATTAATGACAGAATTTTCATTTTTGGGTGAACTAACCCTTTAATGCAGTTAGAATGACCTCAAAATCCAATATATGGGGGCAATTCATAAAGGCCCTGTATGAGTTTTTGCTTCATAGGGTTAAGCAATATTACAAGCAAGGGTGTGGTTTTCTTCTCAAATATCATTGAGATTACAAATGTGATGGATTATATTCAACGGTACAATAAACAAGAGGTATTGTGAGTTATATTTTTGACTTTTTTTTTTTTTGGGCCAACAAAAATAGTCAAAAACAAAGCCACAGCAGAATCGTTGTGTGTCTCCGAGCAAAACACAGTGGTTTTTCATGACTGAATGAATCTGCATTTTTTTTTTTAACTAATTGGCTGAGGCAATAATTCAGTGATTCATTCATAAAGACAGTAGTCACTTCCTTTGCTCTTGAAGCCAAATCAGTATGTGTGAAGTTGTTTTAACGAAAAGTTGTTTAAGAAATTTTTTTGACGTGTGCATGAGGGTGATAGAGCGAGATGAAGAGTATGTGTGCTGTTGTCCAGATGGTAAGGGGTGGCCAGTGGGGAATTGAGAGGTCAAGCACTTTGGCAGATCAAAGCCAAGGTCAGGTGGCAGTAGTGGCCATGTTCAAGGTGCACAGGGACTCCGAGGGCCTCAGATGGCTTCTTATTAGCAGTCAGCTCAGGGGCCAGACCCCTGGGACCACCTTCTGAACCCATCCCACCCTGAAACCCCTACCCTCTGTCCACACACAACAAAAGATCTCACCCCGCAGGACACCTCAGCCTGGATATAACACCGCTGACTCAGGGTCTCAATGCCAGTTTGACAATACACAGAAATTTGTCATTAACATGTTCGTGGAGATAGGGAAGTAGCAAATGACGCAGGGTAGGAGCAAAGTAGCTGTGGTTAAGATTACATCATGAAATATGACAAAACTGTCCTGTTAATGGACTTTGGTCAGAGTAGACACCATATGTAGTGTGGCATGAATGAAAACAAGGCTGCGAGGGATAGACATGCATGTGGATATCAGCAAAATCTTAAGAAATAAGTTAAGAAATTTCTTAAAATAAATTCTAAGTAGTTCACAATTTTTTTAAGAATTTGTTTGTTTGGTATTATTTTTTTTGTTTTAAATAAAATCATCAAACATTAAATCATTAAAAAAATTAAGATAAAAATTGATTATTTTAAGGACATTCTTTTCAAGAATTTCATTTCTTCTAAGTTTTGTTTTTAGAACTATCTTAAGAACAAACATACAAACATTCAGATTATTTTTATTTATTTTTGAATATAAAATATTCTTAACTTTATTTTTAAGTTAGAAAATAGCAATTACGAATTTTACACTTAATATAAATCTGGCCCCAACAACAATTTTTTTTATTCAGTGTAATTACTTGAATTGATAACAAGAAAATTGTGTCTCCCCTGACCAAGGTCTGTAAACATTTATTCAGAAAGCTTAAACACAGTCATTTTTAAAATTTAAACCAACATAGCACTTTGATAAAATGGAACCGTTTTGTGACAGAGCACAGATGGACATGCTATCTCAGAGGCCTGAGGAAGAGAAAGAGGTGTAATGCTAGAGCCGTTGAAGTTGGGTTTAGTGTTTTATTAGCATTGCAGGGGTCGATTAGCAAACAGAGGCTTGAGGCCTTGCACTGCTGTGTCCGGTTAAGCTGAAGAAAAGCGAGGTCTGATCGGAGATGGAGGCCGTAATTGAAACATAAGGAGCCTCTGGAGTTTTAGCCTGAGGACAGGCCACTGTGCTGAGCTTCTGCGTTCAACTGCAGAGCCTGAAGCAGCTGCGACAGTCACAATGTTCCCCTCACTAATGCCAGCTACACTATTTCTTTCACGCACCATTCTTGCTTGCTGTTAAAGGAATAGTTCACCCAAAAATAAAAATTCTGTCATTAATTACTCACCCTCATGTCGTTCTAAACCCGTACGTTGTCATGTCATTCCAAACCTATTACGGTTGAACCACTGATGTCACATGGACTATTTTAACGATGTCCTTTCTGCTTTCAGTTTTGCTTTGTCATCATGGAATAAATTACATTTTATAATATTCAAATATATTCAACAGAAAACAGTTATTTGTAATCATATTTCACAATATTACTGTTTTACTGTATTTTTGATGAAATAAATGTAGCCTTAGTGAGCAGAATAGACTACTTTCAAAAGCACAAAAAGCCTAAACTATTGAGCAGTAGTGTACAAGCAATTCCTGTCATGCATGTCAAGTTGAAAGTCAAAACCTGGTAACTTTCACATAATACACACAAGGCTACCAATGATGCAACCATCTATAAAATACTGCTTATTCACCCACCATTAGTAAGATGACTTAGAAAACGTAAAACAATAAGTAAACTTAAAACTATTTCTTTATAGAAGAATTAACTAAATATAAACGTAGGAATGCCCACAAACTTTCACTGTCACTACACTTCTGTAATCATCTTGTTTTAAACTGAGAGTCAATATCACTTTAAATTTAGAACATTTAGTTTTATGCAATAATTAAGGAATAAATAAAGAAATGACTAAAACACAACACAGGAAAAGAAAAAAGGTACTCTGTACTACAAACAGTGTAATATTTTACTAAAAAAGTGACTGTTCACTGTTCACCAAAGGTCTTCCTCGTTACACTGCTATTAGAATGTTATTTTAATTAACCTCTATTACAAATAAACATGATGGACAGGAACTTTTAAGGACGGGCATTTAGAGTTTAAAGAGCAAATGCAAATTTCCGTCATTTCACCGCTGTCACTATCAAGACACGGCAAAGGTTAACAATACGTTTCTGCTCGGCCCTCTCTTATTTGGCCTCTGAATGGGCTCTTGTGAGAGGATGGAGAAGTTGAAGAACTGGAGAGTGACCATGCATGCTCAACCTCCACTCCAGCCAAGCACCAGCCATTAACCTCGACCAATCACATTGACCTTGCCGTCTAGCCGGGGAAGAGGATAATTGGCTGGTTTAGAAAAAAAAGTCCCCGCTGCTTTTGGGATATTGTCCGAGCGAGCGAACTGCTGACATTCTCCGTCGGTGAATGGAATGTTCTGCATACAGATGCCTCTCTGCATTTCTGCTGCACTTTTGCTCTAATTAGGCACTGACACCATCAGTCAGATCAAACAGACTCATTTCCACGGTCACAGCTACGCTCCTGATTACATAGTATCACCACCACAGACTGAGAGGGGCTTGATCTTGTGTTTTCAGCAGAAAAAAGAACCAGCTGGTAGTTAAGACTGATTTCTGTGTGTGACGCTCTCTGTGGTTGGCTTTTGAGGAAGCAGAGTTTTCAAGGTGAATGTTGAGGTGTGCTGACACTTTGCTGCAGGAGTTCTGTGGGGTTTACACACTATCCTCCTCAGTGATCGACAGACCCTATCATTCACTTTCAGTTTTTGCCCACTATTTTCTTTGCTGCTGAAGTATTGCCATACTTTATGTTCACAGTCATAATCGTGAAGACGCTCCTGCTAAACGGGATTCACGATTTTTTGGAAGTCTGACAAGTCAACCATTTCATTGAGTGCTTGTACTAAACACTGCTGAAAACACCGCTTATAATACTTTGACACAATCTAGACAAGGAAAAGATAACAGCATTATTTTTTTAGTACATTTTTTTCCCTGTAGCCTGCAAAAATTATATTAACCCCTGTAATAATGGGTGTTGTTCCCATTATTTTGTCCAAACCCTGTATAAATATATCACATTATTAAGCAGTATACTTAGCATATGTGTACAGCCACAATCTTTCATAGTATACTCCATTTGATAGTGCGCGTGAACACAGTCGCTTGACACATGCACACTAGCAATGCTAATCTTTGTACTATGTCTGTGCTATTTCTCTTTATAAGCAATAAAAATGTTGTGTGTATCTCTTAACCTCCTCACACAAGCACTGGCCAACATTGGCGTCATTCGTTGTTGCTGTCTCTAGTAGTTTGACGTTGTTCTGTCTCATCCATTTATATATCCATTTATAGGCTAGGCCAGTTTTCCCACCTAACTAATTAGTGCAAAAAATTGAAGCGCATGTGCAACCTGAGCATACAGTGTAAGAAAAATCTGGACGTGTTATTCTGATGACCAAATTTATTTATACATATACCTTGTGTTTGCAGGGACCCTTTTCATAAGACTGTGATGACATGTTACAATGGTCATCAGCATCATAAATCCTCCAAAGTTTTTTTTATATTTTTATTTAAAAAAAAAAAATATATATGTACATTTATAACACTATAATTTGTATTATATTACCTGTGCATCAACTTAAAAAAATCTAGTTATGCTAATGTGAGGGTGTTTCTAACACAGTGTTTATGGGAGTGACGGGAAATTTGACATTGTTCTCTCTTCTGACTGCCGTTATCAGGCCCCGTCCACACGGAGACGCGTTTAGCTGTATACGCATACATTTTGTATCGTATAGGCTTTACTTCCACACGGATCCGGCGTTTTGGGAGAGTGAAACCGTATATTTTCTGAAACAATGACGTCATCAGCCCACGTCTCGCCCCTAGTCAGACACCGCTACGTCACGTAACAGCAACAAAAACATGAACAAACACTGAACGATTGTCTTTTTATTAACTAACATTAACGCAGATTAATAAATGTATTGTTCCATGTTCGTTTGTATATCGCGCGCAAGGTTTATGCACATAGTTCAAGTCGTCTTCTCCGTTTTTAGTGTATCTCTGTGGCAGAATTACAGCGCCACATACTGGTCTGGCATGTATACTACATCGTTTTGTGTCAGTTTTGTGTGGACGCAGATATTTCTTGAGACGAGGGGAAAAAAAAGATCGGATAGGGAAAGCTCTGGCTTCGTGTAGACAAAGTCTCTCTCTATTTTTCCTTGTTTTAGGAATGTCAGGAAAAAACTAGCAAATGGGAACGCAAACAAATATATTTGTGGTAGTCTCCCATTGACTGCTATAGACGTTTACCCAACTATGACAAAAAATATATGTACTTTTTTTTAAGTAGTGCTGTCAAACGATTAATCGCATCCAAAATAAAAGTTTTTGTTCACATAATATATGTGTGTGTACTGTGTATATTTATTATGTATATATAAATACACACACACAAACAGTATATATTTTGAAAATATTTACATGTATATATTTATATTCATATAATTTATATTATATATACATATTTTTAATATGTATTTATATATACATAATAAATATAAACAGTACACTCATATATGTTATGTAAACAAATACTTTTATTTTGGATGCGATTAATTGCGATTAATCGTTTGGCAGCACTAGTTTTAAGTCACCTTTTCACTATCTCTGACATTCGTTGCATTTTACCCCCTAGTGGCAGTTGCATATAACTTTCAAACTGGTTGTGAACTAGTTACCCTCTGTTTATTCACTATGGTGAAATGAACGAATAATGATGAATGATAATGATGAATATATATACACAAATGACCTGAAAATTAAAAAAAAAACAAACAAAAAAAACATGGTAGGCTAATAGTAATAATAATAATAATAATAATAATACAAATCAGAAATATGATAAAAAATATGAGGAAAAAAAGTGTTTAAAGAATAACGTTGTAGTACAAAAAATTTGCACTTCATAGTTTTGATTAGACTACATCACGTCCTATCAGACGGTTACATATGGCCTAGCCGCAAAAGTTCAAATGTTTCACCGCAATCGAAGATCGGATACGAAATACGAAAAAATCCACATACACATACATGCAGCTCCCGCACTACTCTACACTGGAAATGCATGACTTCCATGACATGCAGCATTTACCGAAGTCTACTCAGCCCTAAATGAACTCAAAACAGACACTTAATGCTCCGCCAATGAAAGAAGCCAAGTATCGCTTCTGTAACTAATGAACCATTTATGAGGGCTTTTAAGGGATGGAGGAAAGTGTGTCGAAAAGCACATCTGGGAAGAGCTAGCAGCGAGAGATATACCGATAAAGAGAGAGAGTTCATTCCTCACAAATGGACTCGAAGCCAGTTACTGTCAGCTCCGGTGCCCATGGGATAGCAGGTGTTGATTGGTGGCTTTCTGTGGCACCGCTGTAAGGGTACCTGTTGTCACGGTACTGGACGGAGGCGCAAAGCACGTCTCGGTGGAAAAGCCCAGAGGAGGTGTGAGGTGATTATGGGATGGATGGGGGAGGGAAAGAGAGGGAGAACTCCGGAGGGACGAGTGAAACAATGCTGCTGATGTGCTTGTCATTAGCTCAAGGCCCTGGCGTCTCATTAGTCAGCTTGTTCTCAGAAAGAGACGATGATTACTGATCAAGAGCGCCAGAGCGAACTAGAGAGAGAGAGATGACAAACTACAACAAACAAGGGTGGGGAAGCATCAGAAAGCGTCCCTCTTGTCTTTCAGTCAGTAATGTCAGCTTCTGAAGGATATATGTGTGTGTGTGTGCATCTTCCACTTTAACGAGAGGCTAATTAAGCCCAGAGCCCAGAGCTGAGGGGACAGGAAGGGGAGCTAAGACAGGTTAATTGAACCTCCAGGGGGACGTTCACACCCTCCACATCTCACCTCTCCAGCATCCATCTCAGGACGAGACGCGGCGACGCAGAATTACGAGCGTGACATCACTGCCCATGCAGATTCCCACATAGAGCTGCCAGGCCGGCCGAGTCTGAGCGCAGATTTACCACGGCTCTAAATCAAACGTCTGCGGTTTCTCTGCGCTACCTGAGCGTGACACACAAAGGCTCCTCTGCCTACGGCGCTCAAAGTATCGATCTGATCTAGGGGTCAAATGAAAGGGCTTGTCGGCATACAGGGAGAATGCAGAGAGGTTAACGGGTCACAGCGTACTGAAAGATCCGCCGCGGTGATACAGGTGGCACTCATATTATAGATCTCAGGGGAGCTGTTGAGTAAGGTGAGATGTATGTGACTCAGCGGTTTTCCAGTCCGACCTAAACACTCTAAAAGCTTTAATGCAGCATTTCTGAGATAGGAATGCTTAAAGTGCCCCTATTATGGGTTATGAAAGGTTCATATTTTGGTTTTGGGATTCCCAAACAACATGTTGACATGCATGCAAGGTCAAAAAACGCTTTCATTGTCTTATAATATGCATTTATTTTTTACCTTATTTGCTCAACGACTCCCAAACGGTTCGCTCAACGATAAATTTTTCCAAACCCCTCCTTTGCGTGACGCTAATCTGTGGTGATTGGTCCGATTGGTTGATTTCATTTCCATTTCATCATGCCTGTAATGCCTGATAAAGCACAGTGCTGCTTTGTGTACAGCCGTTACCGGGGAAATAGCTATTTTTACCGTTCCAAAAGCGGCACCTATTGGCAAAGAATGAATTTGCATTTTCAAATCAGAGGGTAAAAATGAATTTACCCTCATAGTGCAGAGCACAGTGTCTTCTCGACATGATGCTATCCACAGGAATCCACTACGGTGTTTGAGGGAGGGGGCGTTCAAGTTTTCCCAGGTCTGCGCGTGCTACAAGTGGGCGGGCAATATGCTAATGATTCATGTTGACGTCAACATGAAACGGCTTGGGATTTGTTTTAAAAACGACTCGTTTAAATGATTCAGAGTCGACTCTTTCTTTTGAGAGACAATAACTTTATACACGGTGCATTTTTTGAGATTTAAAATTTTGCAGGATGTTTTCATTCACTTAGAGCTGTGTTACACACTGCATGAAAGGTAATTTTCAAAAATCCATAATAGGGGCACTTTAAGAAACTTCTGACGCTGTGGAAAGAGCCAAGAAGTGGGAACAAAGCAAACTGGATTTTGGATGCGTCTCTCTGAAATTGGTCACTGGTCAATAAATGGCAATGACAGTAAAACGTAGAGCATAGAGTCACTTTTGCAAACCTTCTTGCGACAAACCACGGGCATTGAAATCCTTCAAATCGATTAAAAAAATTTTTTCTCTGTGTTGCAAGATTTAGTAATCATTTTCCTGATAAATGATTTAACAAATTCAGATTGTCGGATGTCCAATCAGATGGAGCTTTTTTACTCTTTGAGTCACAGACTGGTAAAGGCTTTAATGTGACATGCAATGAGGGAAATAATCAAGCAAACAGACCGCTACTATAAAAGGCAATTGGCAACAGCAGTGCTTTTAAAAGAAGATATAATAAGATGGAGCCATCAAGGCAGACGCATCTCAAGTCAGAGGTGGGCAGTGCGGGTTCTTTGAAGAGCTCTTCTGTATCACACACAGGGCTCTTTGTGATAAAAAGCTCCAGCATTTATAAAGCCCTCCTCACCGAGACAATGAGATTAATTCACACACGAATATGCATTGGGTGCTGAATAATCAGCTAAACATGCTGTTCTGAATGGACGTGGATTGGAATTGAGAATCTGTGATCCTCTTGTAAGGTATCAGACAAATGCATGAAAAATTAATAAAGGTGTTGAACAATGCTGCAAAATCTGACAAGGACCAACAATCTACTGCTAGTTCCAGTGATAAAAATGTTATACCAGTCTTTCTACAGTATCAGTAGTATCAGCTTTAAATCATGCCTTTACCACACTCTGTTAAAGGGGTCATATGATGTTGCTAAAAAGAACATTATTTTGTCCGGCCGGAGCGACGAGACAAAAACATTAAAACCCATTATAAACGAGGCATTTGTTGCATCCAGTGGGGACATAATTACGGATTATAATGACTTATACTGTCTTTTTACGCGTTGCGTTGCATCGCGCCGCGTAAACATAACACCATGTCTGCATTTGTGATCGGGGAAATGACAAACAACAAGCGCTATAAATGCGCAGCATACATTTGAATATTTGGGTTGAAGTATTCTGGAACAGTGTTGTCAATACAACTTAACCACTGATTTCTAGTTGTGTTCTCTTTTGGAAGGCCAAACTAATTTTCGCTTTCGCAACAAAACACTCAGAGTCTTCACAACATGGTGGCAGCAACAATAAAGTTACGCCTTCTTTCTTTGCGTGAACATTTGGGCGGCGTTATGCAAATCTTCCCACATCGTGATGTAGACATGTGGGGGTGTGTTTGAACGAGGCGTTTTAGGAGGGCGTGGACGAGTCTTAACTTTTATAAAGAATATCTCTTTGGGTTTGAGACTTTAGTCTTTGCAACTTTAGGGATCTTATCTATTCATGAACAGCTTGTAACACTCCAAAGAGAAAGGAAAACTTGAAATCGCATCATATGACCCCTTTAATTAGCAACATGCTACCAATACAGTTTGACCAATGACAGTCAAAGATGAATTACATAGTTAAGCGTTTCAATGGCCAAAAATGAAGACCATGACACTGCGACGTGTGTGTGACAGAGATGGGTCATGCTGATTAACCCAGCATCCAGTAACGTTTTGCTCTGTTTTTGACCATCCAGACACGAGTAGTATTAGGTTAAACCTAGTCTTTGCTATGAAAATGCACCCTAAGAAATGTGTCTGATCAGGGTCCGGTAACATGAAACCAGCCTACAGTAACTACATATAACTCTCTCACGATTCATTAGTAATTCAGGAAATCCCCAACTAGTCCAATTGTAAATTTATATATTTTTATTCCTTATTTACTTCTATTTTTCTATTTTTTATTATCTCTGTTTTTTGTTCTGTCACTGTCATTCTGTTACACTGTGGAAGCTTCTGTCACGAAAACAAATTCCTCGTATGTGTAAACATACCTGGCAATAAGGCTCATTCTGATTCTGATTCTGATAAAAATGTGTAGTTTGAAAAAATTTAGTTCTGCACATTCCTGATGTGTGAATGTCCAATATGTGGAATTGACCAGTTTTCTGTTCTTTTTGTAAGATAAAACAACAATATAAATATTTTATCTTTAATAGTTTTCATTTCTGAATGCTTAAGTATTTGAATATTTGAAAGACACCGTCTACTTAATTTTTCATTGTTCAGTTTGTTTTGTTGGTTCTATTTGTTTGTAATTTGTTTATAAAATATAGTTTGCTGTAATAAAAACATTGTGATGTACTGATGAATGCTTGAAAGCTACATGGAATTGTACATTTTTTTATTTATTTGTTTAATTTTAAAAACTTTAAATAAGCATGCTAGTTTTATTTATTTTATTTCAGTTGTAGTTGTAATTATTTTAGTGCATTAATTAAACTAAATGAAAACGATAAATATTGCTTTGGCAACTAGCTGAAATAAAGTACGTTTTAAGCTTTTAATTTTTTTTTTATTTATTTGTGTCCCAGCTAGTTTATTTCAAGTAGAAAAGCTTATGGTTTTAGTTAACAATAATACACCTGGAATTAGTATCACTATGAAATTTTGATCACAACAACTTGAACAATTAGAAATGAATGAGAATGCATCTAAGTGGGGATGGGGGAAAATGGTTAATAGACTTCTGGTTTAGCAACTCTTTCTCCCATTTTCTCTTTTCACTTTTTTTTGGTAATATCTGCCTGCAGGCGCTCCGTGCAGTCAAGCGCACTATTACGAGACAACAATTAAGCAGGATGTGGAAGCCGGCACCTGGTCCAAGGCATTCAGTGGCTTTCAGCAGCAGCTGACTGTACAGTGTCCTCCACACCAGGTGGTCCTCCTACAATGACATTAGCTAGTGACTCCAGGGTTAATAAAGGGCCCGCATTGACCCAGTGTGCTTGCACAAATCCGCAGAGACTCCGTTTTGTGTGAACATGCAAATGGAGAAACACAAGGACATCCTTTAGCTCAGAACAATCGCGGGCAGCGCGTGGAGGAGCCGTCTCTGCCTTTGAACTGTTTAAAGTGGTATTAATGGCCAACTTATAAATAATTAACTAATTCCTCTTTAAAGATATCCGCCAGTGCGGCACTGGAGACTGAGGCTACGTTTACATGACAACGATGTAGTCAAAAACGGAAAAGTTTTTCGCTTGCGTTTTTTTAAAAAGTTTCACTTATACATGACAGAGTTTTCAAAACGATTCGCATTTACACATATCCACGAAAACGGCCAAAAACGCTGTATTACGTATGCCAGGCCAGTAGTTGGCGCTGTCACCTTGTTAGTAAACAGTACCTATTGCTGTGTGTATATGATGCGTCTCCGCTGTTGGTTGTAATATTGGTGAAGTAAATCCACACTTTGCTGAAGAAGCGTTAGCAAACTCTTGAGCAGCAACAACAGTACCATGTACTCCGCCATTGTTGTGTATGATTGTTCGTGCTTGCCTTTAAAATCGACACGTACTGCGCATGTCTGCATACCTAACGCACACTACGCACGCGCATGACATCACCGTTTTCAAAGATTCCTGTTTTGGGTGGTGTTTTCAAAAACTTGCACTTTGAAAAAAAAACATCCGTTTTCAGTCCCCAAAACGCCACTGTCGTGTAAACGAACAGTCAAAACGCATAAAAAGTTTCCCGTTTTTGGCTGAAAACGTTGTGTAAACGGCCCCTGAGAGCGTTGTAGTCTTTAAAGCAGCAGCCCTCTGTGGCACCAAGCTCTGCATACTCAGAAAAACTACTTTTTATTATAAAATTTGAAAGCTAGGCAACCATTTGAAGCTTGCAAAACTTGCAAAAAAGTGTTTTACTTATGTATGTTGCAGGTTGCCCCCTCAGTGTATTTCACCGTGTTGGAATGACGTGACCCGTGCTGTTTCACTAAACGTCAGAGAGAATCCTCACACTCATTGGCTGCCGCCTCTGTAGATATGCTAATAGCATAGTGAAAATTATATAATAGAACACACTTATTATTAAAAAGTTCATGCTGCTCCACGTTGATAGATGGCAGTGCAGCATCTACTGTAACAACTTTGCGGCATCGGTACACAAGGAACAGCAATGCTAATGCTAGCTAAACAACTACTGAGTGCACTTTCAAGGCCCAGACCTAAATGGCACCCTAAACCCTCGCTGTATTCCAAGCTTTCGTGACATAATGCCGCTTTGAAGTTGCGGAGCTCGCCTCAGTGTGGGCTCTGCAGAAGTGTGCATCGAGGGCGCATAGCTGCCGCAAAGGGGGCGCTCACGAGCACCCTTCTGAAAGCTAAAATGATGAATGGCACACCCTACGGCCTCGTGGACTTAACGGACATGTGCACGCAATGGCCACTGTAAGTCCTCAAGACTTAAGTGCACATGAAGAGTGCTATTTGCGACAGGGCCTAACAGACACTTTATTTGTGGTGCTCTCTGCTTTTCTGCTACGTTTCTATGGACAGTGTATTACCTTAACCCTGTAAAGCCTGACATATGAAATAACAGTCAAAAATCGATATATAATACAGAATTTTATGAAATGGAACAGTTAATAGAAACTTTATATAAAGTGTAAAAAATGTGTTTTTGGTCGAGTATCATATTTGATCTATCAATATTTTTGGCTCATTTAGTATGACATAGTAAGAATGTGGAGTTCATACTCAAAAAGGAAAAAACAACTGCAATTTGGTGCTGATATTTATATGGCCAAAAAGTAAGATGAAATTCTGATAGCTTGTATGTTAAAGGTGCAATAGGTGATTGTCTTCAGAAACATTTTTAGTTATGCTGGTTGAAAGTCTCTTCACATCCCAATAGCAATCATTAAGTTAAGTGGTCTAAATGTATTTATCTGTATTTATATATTGTGTGGAAGGCGTAGAACCAAGAAATGTTCGTCCGATCAAAATGCTTGTCCTCACTCTATATCTCCAATAATGTATCTTATTTTTATGATCAAAACAATACAATGATGATTGAGCGATGAACAAATAAACGTTCCTCAAAATCCTGATGATCATATTTGAGACTTTTCATCTGGATAATCAAGTAAAACAAAGCTGCTTCAGTCCAGTAAGTGTTCATTTTGAAATATTACTAACAATAACAGAGTTCTTGCGTTTACTTTATAAAAATCTGTAAAGACTTCACAGCAAAAAGATTAAAGTTTGTACAATTACACAGCATGCAGTAGATTGTGTACAAGTTTTGATCATGTCGATCATTTAGAGGCCTTAGAAATTTGTGTATTAAATATGATAAAGTTGGCTTTATTGGGTTAAATACTTTTGTTGTGGTCATACTCAATACCCAAGAATATTCCTCATGAGAAGTCATTTCTCATTTACGAAAAAAAAGGCCTTTATACACCTATACTTTATTTGTTGTAGTGTGCTATTATTTTAAAATTAGCGTCAAAGCTGATTTACAAAAACAACACAACAAAGAAAAAACGTCTCACGGGACGTACAATATAGTCGGCGGCTTATATGGTGGCTGACATTTGAGTGACATTTAGGGAAGAAATGGATATGTGTGGCATTAGAGAGGATAAGCAGTCTTCGCCGGCAGTCTTCATTCAGGCCCGGAGAGCCAGAAATGAGTGCGTGAGCTCTGGGAGATTGAATGGGAATCAGAGCACTGCTGATATTCACCAATTGAAGACTCTTTCTCACCATTGGAGGATTTCAGTATCACAAGAGCCCTAGAGGCAGTATTCTTATCAGCAGCGGCCTCAGACAAAGAATCCCCCAGGATGAGAGATGAGCTTTAACGAGGGCCGCCGCTGAACAACCGTGACGATTAGCGAGAGGAGAATCAGGCATGCGTGAAGACGCAAACACAAAGATACGAAAGCCCTCTCCCGCAAACAAACGCATATACATCCTGGCACGCACGAGCCTCGAGATGCCAGAGATCTTTTGAGAAAGACCATCGTGCGAAGAATACCTCCGCTGCCGCAGGCAATCTCATTCTAATGAGCCAGAGACAAAACACAAACAAAACAAAAGCAACAGTGCTCTGGAAACACGCGCTCTCGTACATTCAAATACTCCCACACTTAAGTGCCCAAGCTTGCCAGATTTGCTCATTATCACTCCCTTTACAAGACTATGGACAAAGCGCTAGAGACAAAACCCACACACGGCTCATCAATGCGAACGCGTTCATTGTGCACACGGGCGACAAACAAAAAGCGGAGCGACAGCCATTTGGATAACCTGAGAGGGCTAACAGCTTTCTCCCAGAGTTGGCAGCCTGATGAGGGAGGAGAAGAAAGTTCATTAATTAAACAGGGCCTGGGCAGACAGATGGAACCGCTAGCTGGATGCTAATTACTCTGAGAAGACGAGCAGGTTTAACACTCGTCCTCCCCTCCTCCGCCATCAATCACAGTTAGCACGGCTCCGAAACGTCCATCCCGCTTGGCGGACCAACAGCAGGATGAGCGAGAGACGGTGATAAAAAGAAACAGAGGCAGGAACTATGATCAGCTACAACGCTTCATGTCCGTTAAGAGATTTTTCCTTGGGTATGGACGGGAGGGTCACACGTCAAACTTACCAGAGCAAAATTTCTAGTAACCGAATACAGGTTACAGTCAACTAATATCTACAGTGGCTCTGTGTGTTTTTGGCTCAAGAATGTAAGCTCTTAAAGTGTAACGTTTAGATTATATTTCAAATCAAGTTGCATTTAAGCATGGTAGGAACGTGTTTACACTACCATTCAAAAGTTAGTGAAACAGCAAGTGTTTTAATGTTTTTGAAAGAAGTCTCTATTTATTTGATCAAAAATACAGTACAAATATTGTGACATTTTTTTACAATTTAAAATATCTGTTTTCTCTTTGAATAGATTTTAAAATATATTTTATTCCTGTCATCAAAGCTGAATTTTCAGCATCATTACTCCAGTCTTCATTGTCACATGCTCCTTCAGAAATCATTTTAATATTTAATTCATTAATATGCATTAATATGCTGATTTGTTTCTCGAGAAACACGTATTATTATTAATGTTGAAAAACCATGATACTTTTTTTTCCTCACAATTCTTTAATAATTATAAAGTTCAAAAGAACAGTATTTAATTAATATGGAAATCATTTGTAACCGTGTATTGTCACTTTTGATCAATTTCATGAATCCTTGATGAATAAAAGTATTAATTTCTTTTAAAATATAATACAAATTATTTTTGACTTTTTTTATATTATTAATAATAGTAAAAATATATTTATTTATTCATTTATTTTTACTATAAGAGTGGTAAAACCATCAATGTCCAGTGTATTGTGTGGACATTGTAAGTGAGTTTGGGACAAACAGGTAAATATATAAATATTCCATCTAAACAAGAACAGGTAATCAGCCATAACAGACCATTTCACTGTGTACATGAAAACACGATGTGTTTGTAGAGCATTTGATGTTAAAATCAAATCTACAGCCTTGCTTGGAGGCAATAGTTTCCCTATTGTTTCACAATTAATACAGTTGTCTCCCATCTGCACAAAATAAACAACAACACCAACGCAGAAAACACTATGGCAAAAACACAAGCTGGCAGGTGCCAACAGGAGCCGCTCTCACGCTTACAGGCGCTTTAGTAACGTCACTCCTGAGGGAGCATTAATAAAGGAGCAAGCTCTGCGTAACTCTACCTCACACACACACACA
>NW_015646369.1:595972-600072 GCF_001515625.1 Sinocyclocheilus rhinocerous | reverse complement strand
GATTTTTTTTTTTTTTTCATTTTGTGTGGGAGGAGACGGAGGTTCAAGTTTAAATGTAGATTGTCAAATTCAATCACATTGGCGCAGACGTTCTGTGATGCAAAAAATGTCTGAGCAACAAACACCCGGTAGCTGCTACAACTTAAGCAAATTTTTAAATGATATACTGTCCTTGCTAAAGCAACCATTGCTATCCCTATAGCGCATACTTAGGAGACTATTTTGATGTAAACTATACTGTTTTTTTTTTTTTTTAAATCTTGATTGGAACCTCTCCATTCCACAAAAGGTTCTACATAGTGGAAAAAGGTTTTTTAGATTTTTTAAATGTTCTTCAAGACAAAAGAAAGAAAAAGAAATGTTCTTTGGCGAACTAAAATCTTTCTTCATTCTTAAAAATAAAGTTTCTTAATTGGCATCTATGTTTCCATGAAGAACATTTAACAACCATGGAATGTTTGTATTGGAACTTTTCACTGAAAGGTTCTTTGGGGAACCAAAAATGGTTATTCTATTGCTTTGCTACTAAAGCCCCTTATTTGGAACCTTTATTTTTAAGAGTCCAGAACACTCCGCCAACCACTCAGAATTAGTTTTGCATGAGCAAGAACCACAAAATTGTCTTTAGAAATGGTAAAATTAAGAAAGAAATTCATCCCCATACCCTCGTCCTCTTTACAAGCATTAAAATTGTGCTTAGAGAGGAGCAAAACAGAAGGAAAACGGGAATATCATCAAGTGCGTATTTCATTTCAGGTTGATAAAGTATGAAGAAGTTTGACCCAGTAGCATGCTGTACTCATATCGAATTAGACACGACTCGATGACCCGGGAGTCTTCCTGCTCCCTGCGGAAATTTGATTAAAAAAGCTATTGAGGATTCCGAGCATGATGATGATGTGCAGAAAAGAAAGCCCAGGCAGAGCCAAGGCTGGATAAACATGAAGCACACGAGATTCATGCACACACCTATTACATCTGCCACCTGTTTTTGTCCTATTTTGTTGTGCTGTCACGGAGTTGTTTACTGACCTGTGTTTAAGTCCTGGCTTTACCATAAGAGAAAATCCCTCACGGGCATCTGTGTGTGTGTGTGTGTGTGTGTGTGTCACTACTCTTTGTTCCAGGCATCAAGAGCAGCAGGAGGGGTAGAGAGAGAGAGAGAGAGATAGAGAAGAGTAATGCTATGAGTCATTCAGTGTTAGAGAGAGAGAGGGTGGGTGGCTGGGTGGGTGGGAGAATACTTGAGTATTTCATATAAAGAGGCAGCAGTGAGACGCCATATGCCATATGGGCAAAACTGACTTTCCACTCATGGCTGGGCTTGACAGGCCTGTGGATGGGAGCCCCCCTTGAATGTGTGTGTGTTAGTTACAAATTACTGAACACTGTGCAGTATATACTGCCAACTATTTGTGAAAAATAAGTGAAACCGTAGGTATTATTTCACACAGTAGAAAGCTACAACATGTATACACACACACACACAATACATTGCCATTAGAGTAAAATTACTGAACCTAAACATTGTTTTATATATATATATATATATATATATATATATATATATATATAACAATAATGACAAATCAAGAACAACAACAACAAAAAAAGGTTCAACAAAAGTCACTAAACTGCAAAACAATAATTCTGTTATAGTAACTGTGTAATTTATTAATGCTGGGAACTCATAAACCCTTAACATTTCAGAAATATTGTTCAATTTGAAATTCTTTGTTCAGACAACTGTTTAACCAGTTAGGACAGCATTCTGAAGGTATAAAATGGGTTTTTATGTAGTTATTCACATTTTTTGTGTGTCAGTTCTTGTCAGCAGTAAAAAGGTCCCATAAACTGAAAAATATGTAGTTCCTTTTTCTTTCTTTCCACATTGCATGTTTAATTTGGAACATGATGTTCAATTGGAAATCTTGGCAAACTATTGTTTTGCTTTTTTAATTTACATTTGTATTGAATTGCTTCATTTCTGCACCACTAGCGTCACTACAATGAATAGTCAGGACACTTGAATAACTGAGCAATGAGGAAAGCGCCACAACCTCTGAACACCTTACTTTTGGTTCTCTGCCTTTATCTGACATATTTTAATCATATTTAACATTTGGCAGTGTCAAATAATGAGCCAAGAAATCACCCATCTAATTACAAATGGAAAGCAAAAACAAGTGCAGTATGGAAGCACACTATTCAAAATACAGTCCTGAACGTGTGCAGGGCTGGACAAGAAGAGAAGGACAGAGAGGGATTGGGTGGGAGAGTGAGTTGGCGTAACTCAGTGATCTTAACACACTGGACTTTGTCAGGACCTCCAGTAACAGCTGGCGAGTTGGGAGACCCACTTAAGCAGTCAGGGGAGGAGGACTCTTCAGTGTTGTCCATACAGCCATTTGGAGAAACTGCCGCAACATTATTTGAATGCTGTTATCTACTATTATACTATGTTGGTATATTATTGCAGTATCATTAATTTCATGGCCTCAAACATCATGCAAAAAAGCTAATGGGGTCACTGGGACGGCCTCTTCCAGTTTAACTAAGTGGTTCTTAATCTGCCAGAATAATCTGCAACGTGTCGACAGTCAAATGTCAGACTCTGCAATACAATACAAGAGAGGAAGTAGGCTCAACCCTGACACGCATTTCAATATAGCGCATGGATCTTCAACTAATATGAACACAGTCAGATCTGTGCTATATGGCCGGATGGCCACAATGACAACCAAACAATCACATTCATAATCTTCATTTTATATCACTGGTACTTGTATTATGGTCTACAAGAGACCACATCCTCAACTTACCCTCAAATATCCATCACGGGTGCTAAAAGCTGAATCGCGCATGACTGACGGCGGGCAGGAACAGATTATGGCTACTGATTGGTGCCTAGAGATGGATCTGAGCCAGGAGGAGAGAGGGAGTAACTCCATCGATTCTTGTTCAGCAGGGGAGGCAGCACAGAGACTGAAGGTCAGTGGATCTCTGCTGCACTTCTTAAAGGACACTGGTCTGCCATCGCAAACCCCACGTGGACTGAAGCATGTCAACTTCACGCAGAGACTGACAGAAAGAGAGTGAAGAGACAGTGACACACTGACCTTAGACCAAGGAAGGGCTCAGTGGTAAAAGAGTTAAACCAGCTGCCCACTTGTCAACTCTACATAACTCAATGATGATACGGGATGTCACACACATGGGACAGCTGATAGAAGCGGTCTTTGACCTGTATTGCAACAGGACATCTTGCAAATCAACGCAAAGCTGGCGGAATTAGGAAGAACAGCACAGCGCAAACATAAACCATTACCATAGACAGCATCTGAAGACCTGTTCACACACAGACAAACATTCGGTGTGACAATTCATGCAGTAAACAATTTAGTTTGAATAAACGGCTGTTAATGCTGTTAAGTTTGTTCAGACTGACAGGAACATTTCCCTGAGATGTGGGTGGTGATGCTTGGTTTTTCAAACTGTATGACAGCTCTTTCTGAAGACTCGCTGATCAACTCACAGCTCATTACTCTAATAATCTTTTATCTCTTTAAATGACTAAAATAAGTTAAGACTTCATTATTAAGTTGGAATTTATCCTGACTTTAAAAATTGATTTACAACAATTTTTAAGAACTTTTTTTCCAAGAGGTAAAATTCTTATTTTTAGAACAATCTTAAGAAAAGATAAGAACATTGTTAAGAAAACGTTGGCAATACAAAATATTCGTAAATTAGAAAATAATACGAAAAAAAAAAACAGTTAAGAAGAATTTTATGCTTAAAGGGGTCCTATTATGCTCTTTTACAAAGTCTTGATTTAGTTTTGGGGGTGTACTAGAGCAGGCTCTCATACTAGGTTGTTCGAAAAACAGATTATTTTTCACATATTTTACATTATTACAACACCTCTCTCCCCAGTCTGGCATGAACGGCTCGAATAGTTCTTGTATCAAATGAAGGCCCGCCTTCTGAAATACTAAATGTGCTGTGATTGGTTAGCTGGGCCAGTGTGTGTTGTGATTGGTTAGCTGGGCCAGTGTGTGCTGTGATTGGTTAGCTGGGCCAATGTGTGTTGTGATTGG
>NW_015646369.1:579833-595620 GCF_001515625.1 Sinocyclocheilus rhinocerous | reverse complement strand
TTGTAGTCCAAACAAGTCGTTCGTTGTAGTTTTTGAAAAGTGATTTCTGTTAAATAAAATATCTCTTTTTGAAGTGGACTTTGAGCTTTGTAACTTTGCAGATCTTTTTTTATGCTCAAAAAGCAACATTACAGACTAACTAAAGTTGAAAAAGTGAAAAGGCATAATAGCACCCCTTTAAGCAAATTCTGAGTATTCTGCTAAGTGACAGTGAACAGCAGAGGAAGAACCTGGAACTGCGTCTCATTTTTGTATTCATGTATTGGTGTTATCTGATATACATAATAGCAAACACAAAAACCTAAAAGGCTGTTTGAAAACGTGTAAATAATGTTCGACTTCCTTTCTTCTCCATGACAAGCAAGTGTCAGAAAGTTACATAGCGCTTTGTGAATCTGCAATTTCATTCAGCTATCTGCCGTTTTTTACTAAACGGTCTGAAAAGACAAATCACATGCGGAAATCAAGACTGAATTTTTGTGCTGAACAGGCCTTGACTTGCTGTAGTATTTGTGATATATGGCAATGTAATCACATAGAACACCAAAACATCACAGGGAGCTGTAAATGTTCAGCAGCTAACAAACATGGTCATATGCACCCACTCCCTTCATTTTTAGTCATAATGTAAATGATGTAAACAGTTAAACGGACAATGTAAATGATGTAAAAAAAAATCAGCTGGCTTGAGTCTAGTGTATTTAAGTTTGACATGGCATCATTCTGTGACGATATTTGCCTCTTTTTTGAAGCTTGCAAGCGGGACATTATTTTTTTTATCTCTCCTTTTGTGGTGTGAAAAACAAAGGTCATACGGCATTAGAACAACACCGGGGTGAGTAAACAATGACTGAATTCTCATTTGTGTGTGAAAAATCCCTTCAAGAGAGCCCAATCTGCTCCTGAGCAATATGAAGAATGTCAACAAGAGTGAGAACATGAAGGAACAAAAGGCTCAAGTATCAGCTGAAGATGCATTTTCTTCATTTATTGATCTTGTAATATATCCTAAGTTTCCCTGCGCAGGGCTTCAGCATGGCCCACTTCAAACTCGCAGCAGCTGATGAATCAATAATCACGACACATTATACGCAATGTGAAAGGTGTCAGCAGGAGCGGGATTCTCCATTCAAGCTAAGCCCTTTGGAAAAGCATAATCCCAGAGCCGGATAGAGATCCATATATGAGCTCTGAACATTCACCTGCATACAAGGACTATAGAAGGCAAGGGTGTGGGACAGCGCAGGGCACGGGGGTGGACTGCAGTGCCCCATGCCAAGCGCTGGTGGTCATTTGACCAAAACCCATCCAATTAGAGCTGAGTGATGGTGTAGCCTGCTGGAGGCCCCTCCGTCTCTGCGGCAGGGCCAGAGAGAGACACCTGCTTTTATCAGCCAGTGCAGGGAGCACGAGGACTCGCTTTGAAGAAATATTCAACTAATTACGCTGGAGCACCAAGCACAACAAGCGGGAAGATTGCAGGGACCCCGACCATTGTGAAGCAGAAAACTCCAGAGAAGATTTAATCTCCGCACAAAAACAGACATCTCTCATACTGCGAGGCAAGGTCATTGTTCTGAGCGACAGACTGTGAGAGAGAGAAGAAAGAGTACTAGATTCACACTGCAGTGTTTTTCCCCCCTGATGTGTGATGCAGATCTGTTTTTGGATGAGAGTGTAAACGGTTCGAGCCACACTCAATCTGACCATTCCATTCTGGGCCGCTTTCACATTAGGGTTGTGACGGTGAGGAAATTTTCCCACCGGTTAATCGACGTGTGACAACAGCGGTAATACCGGTATCACCGCGGGGACGGGGTGTTCCCTCTTTTCCTCGCTTTTAAAAAGCTTGTAAAATCAGAGAACGAGTGAGCGAGAGAAACACACACACTTTTCTGTCGAGCAGATGTTCTTGTGACGGACAGATAAGAGACGGTGGTGTAGAAGCAGCACCCAAAAGCAGATCAATTATTCATAGAGACAGATCAAGTCATTGCAGGAAGCTGTGAAAGCAGAATATCCTTAATGGCCTTTCACACCCTATTCACCAGAGACAATTAACAGTCACACACCCACCCACTCACAATAATGATCACACTGACGCAATATCACTGCAGACAAAAAAGAAAGAGCAGAATTAAAAATCAGACATGATGCGGCAATATCTACTTATGATCTGTTCCGCATATCACTATAGGTGTTAAATAAACTTAATACACAGTGCTATAGGAATACCTGACTGTCAAAATAGATTACGCTAATCTGTAAAATTAATGTCATCAGGCAACCGTTTTTCACACTTACCCACACTACCATTCATTGTTTTGGTGTCAGTATGATTTTTTTTTTTAAGAAAAAAGAAAAAAAAGAAAGAAAGCAAAACTTTTATTCAACAAAGATGGCTAGAACTGACCAAAAGTGTCAATAAATATATTTAGAATTATATTTTGTAATTACCTCATTTGTTACAAATGATTTCTATTTCAAATAAATGCTGTTCTTTTGAACTTTCTATTTAGCAAATATATTTTTCTATTTATCCTGGAAATAAATAAATAAATAAAAAGTATCACAAACATATTCAGCAGCCCAACTGTTTTCAAATTGATAAAAAGTATAAATGTTTCTTGAGCAGCAAATCAGCATATTAGAATTATTTCTGAAGGTTAATGCGACACTGAAGACTGGAGTAATGATGCTGAAAATTCAGCTTTGCTTCACAGGAATAAATTACTTTTTAAAATATATTCACATAGAAAAATGTTATTATAAATAACATTTCACAATATTATAATTTTTACTGTATTTCTGATCAAATACATGTAGTCTTGGTGCACAGAAGAGACTTCTTTCAAAGAAATAAAAAATAAATAAAATATCACTTGGCACTTTCTTCTCGGATGCCAAAATGATTTCCTGTCAAATCAACATATTGTGAGCATATTGTTATTTATTTGGAAATCAGCCAGCTGATCATTATTGTAAAGAAAGGCAGCTTGACCGCGATGAGAGTGGCGTGCCGACAGTGCAGTAATGGACTTCCAGCATTAGTGCTTTCAGAGAACAGACAGGAAGAGATACCATCCAGCCCTTCCAGCCACAATCTACATCTCCTGACAATCAGCGAAACATCGCACATCCTGACGAAGATCTTAAGACTCCTCGGGAGAGGCATTTCACGTAATACATGAAAATCTGGTGAGTTATGGTGGACGGCTGTGGTTTTTAATGTAACGTAATGTCATTATCTTCACGTACCTGGGGTTTTTTCATGATCTGAACAAAGAACATGTGGTTTTTCATGGGGTAGATGATGATGAGGACATCTCCGAAGTCGGTGGGAATGATTCCTCGTCTGTAATCCCGCGTGTGCTCCGACCACACGATGTGCACTTCATCGTTTCCCAAGTGACGAAGCTATGACCAACCAGAGGCAAAAGCATCAATAAATCTGACATGCAAACCAATAAAATACTGTCAACATTAGTCAGAAACATCATGAGGGCAAAAACAATCACAGACAATCGTTTTCACAGTGCATATGTATTGAAAAACAAATTCTTAGAAAGACCGTGGGCATCAAAAAATAAGACTCAATCTCACAAACCTCTATGTTTTCTTCATGATCAACAATAATTCCAGAAAGAAAAGAAAGACTGTACATTTATTTTAGTACATAACAGCTGAAATTATTTCGGGAATTTTCAATCTGAAGTTAAATGAGCTACAGAAATTGGGTTCATTATGTTTCAATCATTTAAACAAATTGACTTTAGCCAGAAAATTGGACAGATCTTCATTTTACATAAAAATATACACATTTGTAGGAAATGCATTTTTCGGAAGCTAATTTTTGGGACCTCAGGAACATGAAATACATGGGTGCTGAGAGTCTGATTAATATGTTGAAGCACCAGCAAATTTTTAAAATAATTTGTTTAATGTTGTACATGAGGAACACTGTATATCAGAGCAGTGGGCTCAGAGATGTGCTACTACTAGCCAACAATCCTGTAAAGGCTTTTATATTCAGACAGGAGACGCTGAAACAATAACCAGTGGAAATTGGTTCTAGTATGAGTCAGTTCTGATTCAGATATCTAGAGAGCAGAGAGCATTCTGGAAATGACAGGCAGAATGACGACTTCTGTTAATGCTGATAATCTTGCAATAATCTTGAGATTTCCAAATATCAAACAGTTAATCATCAACATTTAATGGCCGAAAAAATCACTTTGAAAAATTACGATATTTGAATTGAACTACACGTTGTTTCAGTAGCAATGTGGTTTTCAAATAACACTGCATTTATGAACACTACTTTTAGGTATTATATGGAGGTAAGATGAACAGAAAATGCTATAAAACAGTCAGTTCCCTTCAGAGATTCAGATATAAAGTCATTCATGCAAATCTGATAAGTTTTGTGTGTCACGAATCAGGGGCGTAGCCATCATTTCAGAAGTGAGGGGGACAGAAATGTAATATATATGTATATATAACATTACAATATAACATTTCTGTAATATATGTATAGCCTATCAGTCAAAAGTTTTTGAACCGTAAGATTTTTAATGTTTTTTAAAGAAGTCTTTTCTGTTCACGAAGCCTGCATTTATTTGATTCAAAGTACAGCAAAAGCAGTAATGCTGTGAAAGATTTTTACTATTTAAAATAACTGTTTTCTATTTGAATATATTTTAAAATGTAATCTATTGCTGTGATCAAAGCTTTCTCACCATTACCAAAATGGTGAGAAATTAAAGTGACCTCTGTAATCAAAAAAGAGGAGTCTTGGAAGCATGTCGCTGCGACGGCGTGGCCTTAAGCGAGCGCCTCTCAATGGGTCGTTAAACATCTGCCGATGTACCCATGCCTAATAAGCCATTACCAAAACATGTCCTCGTCACCAAAAATGCAATTACCACATTTCCCCATAAGCCCTTAATTATGCTAATGGGCTAAAATTAAACAAATCCACAACAAGCTGATTGGGTCGGTGCATACCGATCCATTTGGAGAGTCAGCAGAAGAATTGGCGGCATGTAAACAGGTTGGGCGGAGAGAGGAAATACACAACACATTGTACACATACGCCAGATGCCATTCTCAATGAAAGGGAGCAGATGTTAAAGACCGCAGACTTCTAAGAAACCTGAACTTTAGAATAGGCTTAAGTAGAGCGCCTGTGAAGGTGTTGTGGGTGGTTGCTATGCATTGCTAAAATGTTCCATGCGGTTGCTAGGTTATTCTGGGTGGTTGGTGGATTTTTCCCACACATGCCAATAGAGTCCATCTCTAAAACCTTCTCATGCGCTGGTCTCCAGATATGGCTCAGGTTCTTCCACCAATGAAAGGCTTTGGGATTTTTCTTATGACAACATGATGCAAGACTTTTTAATTAGAAACAAACCTGAAATACATATATATTAAGAATATATATTGTTATTCTGAAGTGCCTATGCTTTACTATAGCCAGCTGTTCATTCAATGAGATGAGGGATATAAAATAAGAGAGATAAAAAAAAAACATTTGCATCATTAAAATACAAAAAAAACATGAAGTAGACATTGTAACAACCTATCAACAGTAGATCACAAGAAATCGCTTGGGATAACTCTACAGTATTCACTGATTACAAACCGTGAGCCTGCAGAAATTATAATTTTTTTAAGAAAAAAAAAGCATATTTATTCACATTATTTTTTTTTTTGGTTAAAGGGATAGTTCACCCAAAAATGAAAATTCTGTCATTAATTACTCACTCTCATGTCGTTCCAAACCTGTAAGAGCTTCGTTCATCTTCAGAACACAAATTAAAATATTTTTGATGAAATCCAAGAGCTTTCTGACTCTGCAAAGATACCAATGGAACTACCACATTCAAGGCCCAGAAAGGTAGTAAGGACATCGTTAAAATATTCCATGTGACATCAGTGGTTCACAAAAATACAAAAAAAAAAAAAAAAAAAAAAAAAACTTTGATCAACAATTTCTTCTCTTCCGTGTCAGTCTTTGACGTGTGTTAACGAGAGTACCACGACACATGCGTGTGCATTCCTCTGCTTGCAAACAAGGTGCAGCGCACCAGGGTTCTATGTCAAAACGCCGGCTCCTGCGTCAGCAGCAACACACGCATGTGTCGTGGTACTGTTGTGAATGCATGTCAAAGACTGACAGAAGAGAGAAGAAATTGTTGAATAAAGTCACTATTTTTGTTTTCTCTGCACACAAAAGGTATTCTCTTAGCTTAATAAAATTATGGTTGAACCATTGATGTCACATGGCCTATTTTAACGATGTTTAATTTCTGTGCCTTGCATGTGGTAGTTCCAGTGGTGTCGATGGAGGGTCAGAAAGCTCTCGGATTTCATCAAAAATATCTTAATTTGTGTTCCGAAGATGAACGAAGGTCTTATGGGTTTGGAACGATGTAAGGGTGAGTAATTACTGACAGAATTTTCGTTTTTAGGTGAACCATCCCTTTAAAAAAGTATTTTTATGTAGAAAAGGTATATCGCCATCCTGCTCCAGCCAGTGACTTAAATGCACCTAACATTGCAATTATTACCTCCTAGCTTGTAAAGACAAACTTCCTAGGAGGATATGAATGCCATCTGAATGGCGTTTGAAGTTTTATGTAGTCGCATTACCACGTTTTCTGTCCCCGCATTTAAGACCTCTAAAATGATCATTTAGACTTTTTTCATTTAAGATAGGACTTTTTACCGCCTTAAATTTGATCAATGTGAAAAATAATGCGTTTTTTAACAAACGAAGCATTAAAACATGTTAGACTGCACCCCATAAACACAATCAAGCCTATAAAAAAAAAAACAGTCAACAACCCCTTTAATTAAGATGTGATTGTTTAAGGCTAAGGATTGTCCAATACTTTGAGTATGAGCAATAATAATAGAGTCATTTGCATTAGCAAACACAAAACTATGAGAATATTAAGCCGCCTTTCCACTATCGGGCCGAACGGTTCTAAGAACTGTCAGGTACGGTTCCAGTTGTATTTTCACGTGAGCCTGGTACGATTACAAACGGTTCTCGGCCCGGTTAGCTACCGTGCCTGAGCCGTGCTGGTAATTATAATAATAATTATAATTAATTATAATTTATGCATTTAGCAGACGCTTGTATCCAAAGCGACTTACAGTGCATTCAGGCTATAAATTTTTTACGTGTGTTCCCTGGGAATCGAACCCACGACCTTTTGCGCTGCTAATGCAATGCTCTACCACTGAGCCACAGGAACATAGATGGTAGAGTGCGTGTGCGGGATGTCGCCACTCTGTTGCCTGGCTACCAGTTTCTCCATAGCTGGCTAAGCGGAAGCGCGCTACTTGATCAAACAGCCAAATAAACAGCTACACTACGTTCAATATAAAAAAGAAAAAAATGTATTTGCTCTTATTGATATTTGGGCATGCATATCCCCTCAGCATTTGTTGGTATACCCGTCGTTGCCTTCTGTTTATTTGATTTTTCACGTCAAGAGTTGTGTCCTTTTTTCTGTTATTTAACAAAGTAAATATCAGCTAAAAAAGGAGTCCCAAAAACAGAAATATGTGATCATCGTCCATATCGCTGTTTACATTACACTTGCGTTACCAAGGCAACGACTGACGCATTTGTATACCATTCCAAAGAGCTCCGTTATCAGCACCACAGTGGAAAATGAAACCGTATCCGTGCTGACTGGCCCGGATCGGCACGGAATGGAACGGTTAAGCAAAGAGAACCCATGTGTGTACGCTCTTAAAAACAAAGGTTCCAAAAGGAGGTTTTCACAGTGATGCCACAGAAGAACCATTTTAGGTTCCCAAAGAACCTTTCAATGAACAGTTCTTGAAAGAACCATGTGTAGAGCATGACATACACATGCACACTGTAAACACACAGACACTGAGCAAAGCAAGAAATGCCCTCAAGCCTAAACGCTGCCTTGTAAAGAAGCTGCGTCTTTCCCTCTGCAACAAAAGAGTGTGTGTGTGTGTGTGTGGTTGGATGACCGGCTGCCTCCTGACACCGTGGCCTCGCGTGGCAACACCCTCCCAGTAACTGCATTACTAGCCCAGCCAGCTGCTCTGCTCCGTTCTGCCCCCCAGCACTCAATTGGATTCAGGAATTCTACTCTTTTTCTCTCTTTGCTTTCCTTGCTGTCGGCTCTTCACCCTTCTTTTCTCTCGCTACCTCTGAAAGTTGCATTTGTAAATTAGAGGAATTACTTCCTGTCTGCCTGTGGCTGATAAAATAGCCCTTTCACCCCTCCCCACACACGTGCCGCCGAACAGTCGCCCTCTCTCGCTGCCAGAGCGGGAGCGCTGCAATTACAGGGCCTGATGGCCAAAATGAATCGAGCACGGCTCGCGGCACACACACTCCCTCCCTACACTGAACGGAGGAAGCGGAGTGTGGCTGAGATGGGCTAATATGAGCTCTGACTGTGAGAGGCTTCAATGTCCGGGAGCCTGATGAATTTTTCTCTCTGCAGGCCTGTGCATGATCGGATTGAGCGCTCAAACTAAGCAGGTTCCTACCGGCTCATTTTGCCAGCGTTAACCTGCTAACGCGTGTCGATCGCCGTCCCGCCGACACGGGCGGAATTCGATAGCAGGGCCCTGCTGGTATCCGGCAGGCCTTTGGCCCTTGCGGCGTGAGTTAATGTGCGGATCGGGGCCCCGGTCACAGCGCGTGCAGGAGTCCAGAGAGAGAGAGCTGTTACTAAACCTGCACATGCTCGGCTCCCTCGCTGACGACACGGCCTCACAGCTCTCAGCGGTCTGACAGAGCCGTGCAATCAGCAGCACGCTCCAAAAGTCACGCTCTACACGCGTGCCACTCACCTGCTGTCGAGTCTGTACGACCAACTGCAGTCATTAAATCACCATTTTAAACCAAATAACAGTGTTTCTAAGGGTAAGCAAACATTTGTGTTGCAGTATTCTCATAAAATTTTGGTTTTAGGGAACCCCCGCATAAAAAATGTATGCGTTTTTAACCTAAATCACAGCAACGTCCATCTGTGAAGGATGTAGGCTGTCAAACATACACAACTATTAGCCAGTGGACATTTACTTCCGAGTCTACAATCCACCACGCATATTCAAACAGAGCGGTCTGATGAGGGGGGTCAAAACAGGGCAGTAAATAGCCCATTACTTCTAAATTCTGATGTTTTTTTTGTTGTAAAAATCTTTATAACATTATAAGTGGACCTCAGAGAACAGTACAAAATAAACAAAGGCAGTTCATGACCCTTTTAAAATATTTTCCTTAAAACTTTGTGTGTGTGTGTGTGTGTGTGTACAATGTTTCTTTTGTGCCCAGAAGTTCTAGTTTTAGAATGGTTTTATGAATAACTTTCGCTTTATATAGTATATGGTCTTATATACTATTTATTTGCAGATTTTGCTCACCTGCTTTTAAATGGGTCCTATTATGCTTTTTCACTTTTTTCACTGGGACAGCTAACCAATCACAACACATTTCGTTTTTTTCGAAAGGCGGGCCTTCATTAAAACCCAGAACTAATCGAGCCGTTTGTGCCAGGCTGGGGAGAAAGGTATTTTAATAATGTAAATTATGTAGAAAATAATGCGTTTTTCGAACCACCAAGCATGAGAGCATGTTCTAGTACACCCCCAAAACAAAATCAAGACTTTGTAAAAGAGCATAATAGGACCCCTTTAAATAAACATCACATTGGTGATGTTTCTCTGGTGTGACTTTACTTGTCAAGTATTTTCAGTTGACTATTGTGAGTGCTTTAATTCTAAATCTCCATCATACATTTCTTTGTCCAGTTTTACATGAATGTAGTCTTCCATGGCATATTTCAGACTATTTCAGTGACAAGATATTAGGGCTGGGAGACATGGCCAAAAAACATATCTAATAATCTTGGTATTTTTTGGCTGAATTGCGATATACAGTATATATCTTGGTATTTTCAAAAAAAAATTTATTTGAATTAAAAAAAAACATTATTTATTAAAACAAATCTATATTTTTTTTTTTTAAAGATTGCAAATAAGGGTTAAAATGACATTACATTCCAACATTTTAACATTACAATCTAAAAACAAAAATAATGCTTTTTAAAGCATAAGTTCAGGACAAACTGGATTGTGCACTTTCCCTGCAGTAGCTAACTCGGTGTCCTCCGTTTTTTGTCAAATGCCCTTATATCAATCAAACTACTTTATATCGATATAAACAGTGTTGCCTCATTCCATATCATTTACTGTAAAAAAAATATTGATATATCATACAAGCTCGACATACTGCCCAGCCTTACTAGATATGATTACTAGATATATAAATGCACTCAATTTTACTGCTTCTCTCTTACTGTGTGACAGTGGCAGAAGAAGGGCTAATAGCAGAAAGCTTTATAGCGATAGCAACAGTAACTAAAAGGGTGGGTTTAACATAAGGTCATTTTAAAACTGAAGAGCGTGACCTTTTTTCTTTCTCAATTCCTCTCTGAATGTAAAGTGACTGGAAAGCCTGCTCTCCTGACAAAGCAGTGGCATTTTGTTCAACTTCTTTAAAAATCATAAATATGACTTTTTAAGACAACTTTTTCAATCAGTAAACCACCCATCTAAAACCAGATTTTTTTTTTTATGTGTATAGTTCTTGTCAAGCAGGAAATGAGGTGCTTGAAACTACCTTTTTGGTGATGGAGTCGTCTGAGTCAGAAGGCATGCGAGTCGACACATGGAAGATGACCTCCACGTTGGAGGTAGCGTAATATGGTGCTGTGCTACCTGTGCTGCCGTTTCTCTGCAAACCACCCATAAACCCACAGTGAGTGGCCAGATTCACCTGAAAGAGAGAGAGAAACTTCCTGATGCTCTGATAGTCTCAGGACATGACATCAGCTCACTACAGACATATTAAAGGGAAAGTTCACCCAAAAATGAAAATTTGATGTTTATCTGCTTACCCCCAGGGCATCCAAGATGTAGGTGACTTTGTTTCTTCAGTAGAACACATTTGATGATTTTTAACTTTAACCGTTGTAGTCTATCAGTCGTATAATGCATGGCAATGGTAACAAAATCTATGAGAGTAAAAAAAAACATGCACAGACGAATCCAAATTAAACCCTGCGGCTCGTGACGACACATTGATGTCCTAAGACATGAAACGATTGTTTTGAGCCAGAAACCGAACAGTATTTATATCATATTTTACCTCTAATACACCACTATGTCCAACTGTCTTTGGGCGCACGCACGGCATCCGGTGCGTGAGGTGTGTACGCGCTCAGGCGTAGTTTACGCAAGCGCCGGAAGTGATCTCTCGCGCGTATACGTCACTCATTGTTTACACAGTGCATAGTCATTGTAGGTACGACGGCTAATCAAAATGGTACTTACTTGCGCTTATCCGGATTGTTCAAACCGACTTAAAACTAAAAGATTACGTTCTCTTGTGCGAACTCATTCGGGAGTGGTGACTTTCCACGTATTCCCAACTTCTGAGCCTGCTCGCCTGAAGTTATGGTTGATTGCTCTTCGGCTGGATATCAACACACCCATTAACGTAAACTACGCCAGAGCGCGTACACACCTCACGCACCGGATGCCGTGCGCGCGCTCAAGGCAGTTGGACATAGTGGTGTATTAGAGGTAAAAAATTATATAAATACTGTTCGGTTTCTCGCACAAACCGATCGTTTCGTGTCTTAGGACATCAATGTGTCGTCACGAGCCGCAGGGTTTAATTTGGATTTGTCTGTGCATGTTTTTTTTACTCTCATAGATTTTGTTACCATTGCCATGCATTATACGACTGATAGACTGCAACGGTTAAAGTAAAAAATCATCATATGTGTTCTACTGAAGAAACAAAGTCACCTACATCTTGGATGCCCTAGGGGTAAGCAGATAAACATCAAATTTTCATTTTTGGGTGAACTATCCCTTTAAGTGGATTTGACGTGTTATTTCACCTCCCATCCCAGCCCAGAGACAAAGTCCTCATAGGCCTGACTGCCCTCTGCGTTGGACAGAATGGAGTATTTGTCCTCCTGGCCTTCTCCAATGTAGAACACGGCAATCTTGTGCGTCTCTCGACTGGAAGCAAAAACACACAAGAAGAACTGACATCATGCTAAACGTCAAGACATTTGAGGTGTCACCATATTTGATGTGGTCTGTGTATGTAATCAAAGCAGAGATCTCATTTCAAAGTCGAAATGGGATGCATCTGCGAAAAATTTGAAATGCCATAGCACAAGGGTCTGAATACTGATGCCATGTAATAGTTCAGTTTTTTTCTTTTTAATGAATTTGCAAAATGTTCACAAATTTGGTTTTGCTTTGTCATTACGGGGTATGGAGTTTAGATCAGTGTTATTTTAGTATCATTGAAATACTATTAGTATACTGAGATACTACATAAGCATTTAAATCACGACAACTCTCCTTGTCAATGTTCAATGTCAATGTTCCTGTGGCTCAGTGGTAGAGCATTGCGTTAGCAGCGCAAATGTCGTGGGTTCAATTCCCAGGGAACACACATACTGATAAAAAATGTATAGCCTGAATGCACTGTAAGTCGCTTTGGATAAAAGCGTCTGCTAAATGCATAAATTAAATTTAACTGAATTTAACTCTCTGAACATTTTAGCATGGTGATGGATATGACAATGTTAATGTATTTGGTCTTGGCGGAACAGATCTGCTACGCTGCTGCTGAATTGCTGCTGCTGTTGGTTATTGCTGTAGTTGTAGATTATTGCTGCTGCTGCAAGCAAGTACAGGAACTTGCTACTGCCAATGCATATGGTGATACAGTGCCCTGAGTATTTAAGACATGCTGCTGCTGCACAAATAGCATATAAAATAACCCGTAGTAGATCTATACAGGTGGAGCTGGGGAAGGTGGAGGGTTTCAGAGAACTCTGAAAGCGCGCTGCAGGAATCTCAAGTGAATGCTAGCCAGCCATATAAATGCAAGGCAGTAAGCTCATTGGCTGCATATGCAGCATTAACCAATCAGCTTGTGCCAAGTCGTTTAACTCTCTGAATATCATCAGTTACATTAACACCCCGTCAGAATGCGCCATCTAGAGTTTCATGACTGAACTATATATATTTTTGTTAATATCTTGAATGTTTTCTTTTTTCTTTTTTTTTTAATTTAAAAAAAATCACTTTTAATTAATTTTTTTGCAATTTTCTTAGATTTTTTAAAAATACGTCTTTGTATTTTTTTTGTTTTAGTTATTTACATTTAATTATTTTTTATAAAAAAATGCATATTGTTGCATATATAAATAAAATATATTTGCTTCATATTTTCAACTCTAAAATGTGTAAACAAACTGAGAAATGTATTTTAACTGTAATTTTAACTCTCAGCTAATAATTCTCTCTCTAAAGAACAGTTGTGATTTCTTTAAAACATGTAGTTAAGTAATAGGATGACCTCTGTTGTGCTCATGAAATCATATTTAATTACGTCGCGAAGGGCGAGGTGCTATCAGACTCTGATTATTAATGACAAAATAACCTTATAAAATTCATACACTACATGGTTGAATACAGTACATAGTGCATAAGTACATAGTGTATAAGTGCATAGCGCGTCATTTGGGATGCAGTTATTGTTTTATCATCAAAACACGCTTTATTAAATTACTTTTTGCAAAAAAAAAAAATGGTATAACTTTAAAGCTATTTGCTAATAAATCAAATCAAGGTATGCAGTGTGTATGTGTAAGGCGTGTGTGTCTCCTTGAGCAGTGTTGCTAAGGAAGCGTAATGCTCGTGCAGTGTGATGTTTGGCATGCTCAGTCAGCGGTTGCCATGAGTGGGCCGGCTATGCATGCGGAGGGTAACGGTGGCCCGATCCTGGGGGTATTCTTTAATAAGCCTCTGTAATTAGCCACTCTGAGCGCCTATTGATCGCTGTTGGCTGAGAAGTGTGGAGCTGTGATCAGCCAGACATGGGCAGGATTAGGCCATGAGGAGCGGAGTATCTGAGAGTGGTCTTAAGACATGTCTCCTTAATAGTGCTTTTAAAGGATTTAGCTACTCTCTGTAGACTGGCATTAGGCTGCATGATTGAGCTCTCCAAATGCATGCTGTTGTTTGCTGCTGATTTTTAGTGTTAAGTGCCGAGGAGTTAGGCAGGAAGTTACGATTATGTTTTCATGTCGCTGATTTACTTGGTATGTGATTATCTGTATGGAACTTTAAGGCACGGACATCAGAAACGAGCAGAAACCCTTACCATTGACTTGAGTCCAAATTCTTCAGCTCTCTCAAGAGCTTGGAGTTCTTCTTTAGAAGATGAAAGCTTTTTCTACGAAGAGAAAAAGAAATGGAACAGTCATAAAAACCAGGAATAACTTTCCAAAAGATAAATGGTGAGACACAGGCGAAATCACTCAATTTGTAATAATTTTTTCAATGTTAAAATATTTTCTTCCATCCTAGTTCAACTAAAGTAAAAAAAGGTCTGCAGGTTTACTCTGAAAACCGTAAACACTGTGACCCCATAGTATCATAACAATGCTTGGGATTAAAAATTACAATTCTAGAAAAATAAATAAATAAACAAACAAATCTAAAATATGTAGAACTCATGCAATTATATTCACACATTTTGTGGCATGCTCATATATTCTGATATGCAAAGAGGCCCTCAAGAAAAAAAAAGATACTCAAACATTTTCACCACTTACTCAAAATCACATAAAAGAGAACATTAGTGGAATGTCTAAGCTGCTCTTTTCCATTCAGAAAGAACAAAAAGGCACCATAAAAGTAGATTTATGGAAAGTATATTATTTAACCATTGTTTGAACTGTCAGAGCTCTTCCTCTCTCAAACATTATCATAGTAATTTAAGTAATCCAAAAATCATAAAAAAACAAAAAAAAAACAATGGCAAAAACAAAAGACATGGGACTTTAGAAAGTGTCCACCTGTCCTGAAGCCTAACTCAATCAAAGTGAAAGAATAAAAACCTATAAATACTTGGAGACTGTTATTCATTATTATTTTCTTATTAATGGAACACAGACATTATTTTTTTGGCTCAGAATTGATCTACAGAAGATGCTTGTAGAAAAACTATGTTTTATAGAGTTTTATTGAGTCTTTGTGATTAACAAAAAAAAAATTATAATAAAAATAAAACCCTTGATCTAGTCAAATTATCAGATGAGACGAGCACAGGTACTATCTATCTATCTATTAGAAGAAATTAATAAGAAGAAATGTTTCTGGAGCAGTGAATCAGCATATTAGAATTATTTCTAATATAGTAAGTAAAGGCTGCTGAAATTTCAGCTTTACCATCACAGGAATAAATTATTCCACGGTTTTCACTATTATTTTAAAAAATATATTCAAATAGAAAACTACAGTGACGCATTGCTGCCACACACATTATCTTTTCCACTCAATTATGTCGTAATAAGGACATGCTATGTCATTAAAACGACAATTATCTTGTGAAAACTACGTTTTCTTCTAATAATGTGATGTTATATCGTTAAATCAACATATCTTCTAATGATAATGGGATATGTCGTTTAAATTACATAATTATCTCATTAAAATGACATTTTCGCATAACGAGATGTCGTTAAAAAGACAATTATCGTGTGAAAAAGTTTTTTTGTAAGAGAAATAAAGAGAAAAGACAAACAGTTTGATTATTATAAAAAAAAATTTTCATAAAAAAAAAAAAAAACTTTAATATTTGTTTAATATTTTTTTCACATACGGGGGCAGCCCTGAAACGCCA
>NW_015646369.1:572288-579712 GCF_001515625.1 Sinocyclocheilus rhinocerous | reverse complement strand
GCAAAATAAATGTTTGGAAATGTAAACTGATATTTCCTACTGACACACTACAGCAAAAGTTGGAAATAACTGACTTAAAACCATCTTTTAGCTGGTGTGTATATATATATATAATCATGACAACTCTCTGAAGATTTTAGCATGGTGATGGATATGACAATGTTAATGTATTTGGTCTCGGTGGAATAGATCTGCTACGCTGCTGCTGAATTGCTGCTGCTGTTGGTTATTGCTGTAGTTGTAGATTATTGCTGCTGCTGCAAGCAAGTACAGGAACTTGCTACTGCCAATGCATATGGCGATACGGTGCCGTGAGTATTTAAGACATGCTGCTGCTGCACAAATAGCATATAAAATAACCCCGTAGCAGATCTATACAGGTGGAGCTGGGGAAGGTGGAGGGTTTCAGAGAACTCTGAAAGCGCGCTGCAGGAATCTCAAGTGAATGCTAGCCAGCCATATAAATGCAAGGCAGTAAGCTCATTGGCTGCATATGCAGCATGAACCAATCAGCTTGTGCCAAGTCGTTTAACTCTCTGAATATCATCAGTTACATTAACACCCCGTCAGAATGCGCCATCTAGAGTTTCATGACTGAACTATATATATTTTTGTTAATATCTTGAATGTTTTCTTTTTTCTTTTTTTTTTAATTTAAAAAAAATCACTTTTAATTAATTTTTTTGCAATTTTCTTAGATTTTTTAAAAATACGTCTTTGTATTTTTTTTGTTTTAGTTATTTACATTTAATTATTTTTTATAAAAAAATGCATATTGTTGCATATATAAATAAAATATATTTGCTTCATATTTTCAACTCTAAAATGTGTAAACAAACTGAGAAATGTATTTTAACTGTAATTTTAACTCTCAGCTAATAATTCTCTCTCTAAAGAACAGTTGTGATTTCTTTAAAACATGTAGTTAAGTAATAGGATGACCTCTGTTGTGCTCATGAAATCATATTTAATTACGTGGCGAAGGGCGAGGTGCTATCAGACTCTGATTATTAATGACAAAATAACCTTATAAAATTCATACACTACATGGTTGAATACAGTACATAGTGCATAAGTACATAGTGTATAAGTGCATAGCGCGTCATTTGGGATGCAGTTATTGTTTTATCATCAAAACACGCTTTATTAAATTACTTTTTGCAAAAAAAAAAAATGGTATAACTTTAAAGCTATTTGCTAATAAATCAAATCAAGGTATGCAGTGTGTATGTGTAAGGCGTGTGTGTCTCCTTGAGCAGTGTTGCTAAGGAAGCGTAATGCTCGTGCAGTGTGATGTTTGGCATGCTCAGTCAGCGGTTGCCATGAGTGGGCCGGCTATGCATGCGGAGGGTAACGGTGGCCCGATCCTGGGGGTATTCTTTAATAAGCCTCTGTAATTAGCCACTCTGAGCGCCTATTGATCGCTGTTGGCTGAGAAGTGTGGAGCTGTGATCAGCCAGACATGGGCAGGATTAGGCCATGAGGAGCGGAGTATCTGAGAGTGGTCTTAAGACATGTCTCCTTAATAGTGCTTTTAAAGGATTTAGCCTCTCTCTGTAGACTGGCATTAGGCTGCATTATTGAGCTCTCCAAATGCATGCTGTTGTTTGCTGCTGATTTTTAGCGTTAAGTGCCGAGGAGTCAGACAGAAGGTTACGAATATGTTTTCATGTCGCTAATTTACTTGGTGTGTGATTATGTGTATGAAACTTTAAGGCATGGGCATCAGATGTTGTGGTCTTCTGAAACGAGTCTTACCACTGCCTCGAGTCTAAATTCTTCAGCTCTCTCAAGAGCTTAGAGTTCTTCTTTAGAAGATGAAAGCTTTTTCTATGAAGAGAAATAGAAATGGAACACTCATGAAAACCAGAAAAAACTTTCCAAAAGAGAAATGCTGAGACACAGGCAAAATCCCTCATATTGTAAATTTTTTTTTTTACCAATGTTAAAATATTTTCTTCTATTCCAGGTTCAACCAAAGTATAACCAAGTACTGTAAGCAATCTGTAGGCTTACTTCTCTGAAGATCGTAAACACTGTGACACCACAGCATTATAACATTGCGTGTGATTAAAAATTGAAATTCCATAAAAAAATAAAACAAAAAATATGTAGAACCCATGCAATTATATTTAAACATTTTGTGGCATGTTCATATATTCTGATTTGCAAAGAGGTTCTCAAGTAAAAAAGGGAAAATTTGTGTAACGTCCAAGCTGCTCTTTTCCATTCAGAACAAAAAAAGGCACCATAAAAGTAGATTTATGGAAAGCATATTATTTAACCATTGCTTGAACTGTCAGAGCTCTTCCTCTCTCAAACATAACTATAGTAATTTAAGTATATAATCCAAAAATCATTAAAAAAATTAACACAGACATGCAACTTTAATGTGAATAATGTAAAAACAAGGATCAGTGGAGAGAGGCCCATTCTGTAAATGGAACATTTCTGACAAAAATCACTTGATAGGTTCAACAAACAAATCATGTCAGGGCATAACATGATTTTATCGTAATCTTTGTCTTAATTCATTGTTTAATTTAATGAAACACACTTTAATTATGTGGAAAGACAACAATGGCAAAAACAAAAGATGTGGGATTTTAGAAAGTGTCCACTTGTCCTCAAGCTTACCCCATCAAAGAGAAGGAAATCAACCTGTTTAACAATTATAAATATTTGAGAGACTGTTGTTCGTGATTATTTACATATTAAAGGAACACAGATATTATTTGTTTGGCTCAAAATTGATCTACAGAAGATGCTTGTAGAAAAACTAGGTTTTATAGAGTTTTATTGATTTTTGAGTCGTTGTAATAAAAAAAAAAAGTCAAACTATCAGATGAAACAAGCAGAGGTAGTATCTATCTACAAGAAGAAATGTTTCTGGAGCAGAAATTCAGAATTATTAGAATTATTTGTAATATAGTAAGTAAAAGCTGGTGAAATTTCAGCTTAAGGAATACATTATTCCCACAATTTTTACTATACTTTTGTTTTAAATATTCAAATAGAAAACAGTTATTTGGTATTGTAATAATATTTCACAATACTGCCATTTTTTACTGTACCACTACACTGTACTTTTACTGTTGTACTATTATGATTAAATAAATGCAGCCTTTCAATATGTATATTAGTAGCTATGTGACTGTGATTGTAGTCATGTTAAAATCAAAATGCATGATTTACCTATTTATGTTACCTTTCTATAAAACAACATTTCAGATATTCACAGAAAGTCGTCTTCTCCACCATAGCTCTCAAATCTCATTCACACACATTCACATTTTGCTTTAGGAATGGTCTCAAGTCTCGTAAGAACCAATGTGTAATGATGTGGAAAAGAGCAGCTTTGCAATTGGGTGACTGCATTTTCATCTTGGGATGTGCTATTCATTTAAGAATGTTTTCCAGTAATTCTCATGAAATACTGTACCTGCGATCCCATGAGTTCATGCCGAGGTCGTTGAGGAGAAGTCTGCAGAGGTAAAAAGCAGATTTAGGCTCGTGGTGCGTGGGCTCTCTCTGTCTCTCTGCTCTGATGCTGGGGTCTTCGGTCTGTCGCCGGGCCAGCTCCTCGTCCTCCTGCTTGGCCTGTCTGTGGATGGCATCCATGATGAGCCCTTCCATCTCAGGGTTCATGCCGATGGGTGGAGAGGGCGGCTGGGTGAGCCTCAGCTGGGGCTGTGGCAGGCACTCTGGGCTGCTGTGGCCAAGGTCTTCCAGTAGCTGGTCCAACACATCCACGCCATCTTCCACTTCCAGCTCAGAGGAGCATTTACTGGAGCGCACAGAGCCCTGCTTTTCAGAGCGAGCGCCGTCGTGAGACGACTGATCTCTGCTGCCACCCAAACTCAAGCCAGTTCCGTCCAAAGTGCGGAACAGAACACCGCCGTCCCACGAGTACTTTCCCGAGATGTCCCTGATGATGACGCGGACCGCAGAAGAATGATCCCTCGGGTTGGCCGTGCTGGAACTGTCAGAGGGGATCTGCAGGTATGAAACTAGTGTGCTGTCACTGAAGACGAAGAGCTGCAGATTGGGGCTTTTGAAGACTTCAGAGGAGAGCTCGGAGGACTCTACGTAGGGGTTGTCGTGGTTCTCACTGACCAGGCTGTTTAAGAGAGCGGGGCCGCCGCTGAGAGGATGGTGGCCCAAATGATTGACCAGGTGTGTCATTACCATCCGAGCGGTCAGAGGAATCAGCTCTAGGCTTCTCCTTTTCTTTTCTGGGATACGAAACAACACAAGTTCAGTCAATTAGAAAACATACAGCTTGCAGGTATACACAAAGGATTAGTTCACCCAAAAAAAAATCACAATTCCAGGGGTTAAAGCCGGGAGTGGGACGGGGGGCAGCATGCAATGACTGTGGCAACTTTGGGGGAAGTCGTGGCCTAATGGTTAGAGAGTCGGACTCGTAACCCAAAGGTTGCGGGTTCGAGTTGAGCTGAAGAATGAAAGCTATATCATACACTTGGAAAATTATGAGCTATATCACCGCTTATCAACACTAGGGGTGTGACAATAAACTTAGCTCATGAGATGAGACAAAACACAGAAACTTGGTTCACTAGAACAAGAAATTAAGAAATTTTCAATGACAAAATATTTGTCTTTTAATAACAAAAAGTAAAACAATGCAGTTGTATTTTGAAATATTTTAACTAATCTAGGGCTGTAAATAATGATTATTTTGGTAATTGAGTAATCTGATATTTTTTAGTAACACAAATAGACCTAAGTGAAAACCAGGCTTTAGTTGGACTATTTATATATAAACTAACGGAGGCAATAATAATGGGCTCAAATAAAATATCAAAACCAAGTAATTACATGGTTTTATTGAACAACACTGTTAAAATACATAATGTAATATGCCTATGCATAATATGAACACAACCAACTTAAGTACATTATGTATTATAACAAATACCTGCAGAGGGCGCCAACGGCCTGGTGACGTTTCACTTTACAGCGTGATTAAACGATGTTTAAAACCATTAAATTTGAATATTTGCCCACATGCAAACTCAGAATCTTTTATTTTGAAATTGCGATGTACAATAAATGGCATATTTAGAAATAGATTGATTTATTCTCCTGTGTTGGCAAAGGTTTATAAATGATTTACGTTACAAATCTAGTGAGATAATGCACACTGTTTTTCCAGATGAACGTTAAGCAATTCAAATTCACAGCATATACAGAGGAAGAGTTTAGCCCCTTTCACACATACGGTCTTTACTGGTAAATTACCATTAAGAGACCTTTTCAAAAATCCCGGTAAATTTGTTCATATCGTTCTTATGGAGATGACATGAATACTCCGAGCAGTTTTCAAAGCTCCGCCGCTTTTTAATAAATTTTTATATGTAAATGTGCGCTAGATGGACATCTTTGACCATTGCGCCTCACAGCTTTTTCAACGTGTCGCGCTTCTCCATTCATCAGGGCTGCGACTCTGCAATTGGATACTATAGGTGCGTTCACGCCATATCGGAATTCCCGTAATTACAATATTCCAACTTGTAAAAAGCTCCGTGAACAGCTCCGAGTAGAACGTCACGTGTTGTCATCTCAAAATTACGGTAATTACGATATGGCGTGAACGCAGTATATTATGCGCATCTCGTGTTTATAAAAGCAAAACATTCTGATTGGCTAGTAATGTTAGTTTGGTTGAGAGTGAAAGCTGTGCTCTTCTCATACCATTGGTAGGCAAACTCAATGACTCGAAAGGGATATCAACAAGTTTTTTTAAATGTAGGATTATTTTTTTCCGCAGCCAAACGCTGCACGCCGGAGATCCGGTGTAGTGCCGAATTCAGACCCCCGCCAGATTATTACGCCCCTAGTATTGGTAGGTTTAGGGTTAGGATTAGGGGTGGGGTTATGATTAGGCAATCAGGTAGCGATTTCAACGAGGGGGGTAATAATTTGGCAGGGAGTCGAAAATGGGCACAACACCGGCATGGTGCCGGAGAACTTTAAGCCCTGCAATTCTGTCATCAATTTATTTAATCTCTTTATTTATTTTAAAAGGGACAAAGTACAGAAATTAACATTCAAATAAACACAAATGTATCTGAGAAATGTAGGGTAAAAAAGAAAAAAAAAATTAGAGAAAGAGAGAGAACGAATAAGGGTACAATACAGAAAAGAACCCATGCAGCTCAATTAAATACAAATACGCTGCACATAATACACAAATATAATAAAAGTTTCATATTAATATAGTCTTGTTATGGATGTAGAAAACAACTGACTATAAAGAAGCCAATTGCTTAAATTCTATTTAAATTGGTAATAGGATGTACATTCTGTATGTATAATTACTCTCATGTCATTACAAATCAGACATTGGTTCATCTTCAAAACACAAATTCATATCTGTGAAGGAGTGATGGATTTATGGAGTTCCTCCATTAAAAGTTAATGTAACCAAAACTTTGATGGTTTACAAAAGTCAAACATTGTACTGTAAACATAATCCATTTGAATGGAAGAGTTTAATCTAAGCCTTCTGAAGAGACACAATAGTTTTATATGAAAAACATAGGCTTTTATTCACATATAAACATTGATCGATGCACATACATACAACACATGAAATTTGGTAAACAGAAGCTCAACCATACTTGCTTGATGAGCGAGAACAAACCTAATTGGTTCTTGTGCGTCAATCAATGAGCTTCTGTTGACCATATATGATGTGCTCTATGTATGTGTCTGTTCATCATATAAATTGATCGTGTCTCTTCAGAATATTTGGATTAAACTGCTCGATTCATAAGGATTACTTTTACAATCTCTTTGTGAACTTTTTGAAGCATCAAAATTTAGAGGAACAGAAAACTCTCAGGTTTCATTAAAAGTATATTCATTTGTGTTTCCAAGGTGAACCAAAGTCTTATTTGGAGCATCATAAGTGTAAATGATGACATACATCTCATTTCTGGATGAACTATGCTTTTAAATATAAACTAATTAAGTTTGTATTGCCTCATCACAGTTTTGTAGAAATCTGCCCATTACCCAGTTATATTACACCACTCTGCGGGATATGTGATTCTGATAGGTCAGTTGTGGTATTCTGTGGGTCCACCGTTTTCACTCGTGACAGACCAATATGTCGCCTAGGCCAATTAGAGGGCCAATATTTGGTTTGCTATAATTTGGCTGTTTCAATGTCATACAACCCTCTACATTGCGACTAAATCTTCACTCTGGGCGACTAAATTATGTCTAATATTAGCCAATTGCTAATAAATTCTCAGATTTTACTCGCCAGTGTGTGAGTTGGAGGCTAAGTATAAGTATAGCACAGATATATTTTCACTCGCCGAACACTCTCTGACTGAGCGCTTCAGAGTTTCACTCTCCGCCAAGCGATCTGTGCTGTTTTTCAGTTCATC
>NW_015646369.1:567630-572120 GCF_001515625.1 Sinocyclocheilus rhinocerous | reverse complement strand
ATATATATATATATTATCAGTCTGGCGAGTAAACTAAAAAATTTACTAGCCAATGGCGATTCAATTGCCAAAGTGTCCGTAGAGGGCTGTCATATGTCCAATTGGTCAATAAACTGAAGAGTTACTCATTACTTGTATCATTACTTGTGTTTAGTTTTAAAATGTATGGCCATCTAATCAATTTATATTTTTAAATGCAATTTTTTGTAAATATGTACAAAAATATTTTCAGTTGAACTTTTTGTGTATCATGTCTTACATTGGCCAGCCTGATATGTACATATTAGTATAGGCAACGGACACTGAAAAACGTATATTTGTCAACCACTAGTTGTCAGTGGCAATCCATTCCCTACATAGTTGTGCTAGTTTCATATCACTCTGAATTCTCTTCTCACATAATCAAAAATTAAAACTGAAATCAATATTTCCTTTTTAATTAATTTAATTATTATTTGGTAAGTAGCCATGCAAGTGGGATGATTTACAGTCAGCTGGCCAGTATCACAAATTATTACACATTTCTCTGGAATACTTGATTCTGATTGGAAAACACAATCAGGTAAATATTTTTTGTATAATGACTGCTGTATGACTGACTTTTTAGGGTAATACAAGTCCCGGCCGGCTGACTGTGGACAGTACAGTATTTTCCCTTTACTTGTTCTCAAAATCTGGTCCGTATACTGGCTTTTAGCTGTCATGACCAATGGAGGCCATTTTCCCACGTTTGCACCATGCACGGGTGTCTACACGGACACCTTTAAAATATCTATTCTTTCTCCCAAAACAGACTCAAAGGGCTGCACTAATGAGCATCACACCTTTCGTGATGAGTGAATAGGGCTCTGCAAGCACTATGAATTAAAGTCCTCTGAATGCTGAACACCTCTCAAAGTGAGAAATCTAGCGTTGTCATTAGTGAATATTAAGATTAAGATGGGAGAGAGAGAGAAGAGGGAAAAAATGAAGTGCTCACATTGTGACAGTGCTATCAATACCATCATACCCATAAAAGTGGAAAAAGCTCTTTGCAAAGACGAGCAAGTTGCATTAGGGATGCACAGAGCTTTGAAGTAAACTAATCAATATGAGATAGGTAGTGGGATATTGCTTATGAGTTGTTCTTTGGCTGAGGTTGTTTTTTTTGTTTTTTTTCGTACACAGAGATATAAAAGGCATGTCAATGGATGGAGGTGTTTGCGTTGCAAAAGCCAGCATTCTTTTTCTTCCTCTACTCCACAGATATAAATGTACTGTTATAAAAGGCATCCCTGTTGAAAGAGGAAAGAACAACCCCCCACAGCCCACAGCCCAACCCCACCAAAAACAGGTGACATTTGATGACATGTCAAGGTAGAAAACACACAAGAAATATTGCCTAATGGATAAAGCAAGGTCGGAGGAGGAAAAAATGATTTCTTTAATAATTGGCATAAATGGGCTTGCTTTGAGTGGATGAGGGAACTAATGCACACCTCTTTAAAATTCTATTTCATTTCACATTGTGCTACATTTGCTCTAATATGATTCACGAGAGCTCAGGATAAACTCACAGGACAAAATAAAAATGTTCCTTTTTTTGTACGTTCTTTTTTCTGCAGCAGTTTCACAATTAATGCTGAAAAATTTGGCACAGTAAATTTAGTCAAACTTGCCCTTACATTATAGACATTAAAGAGTGATTTGTGTTGATGTGAAGCAAAAATTCTTACATTTAATAAGGTTTCATGACAAAAATGAATACTTAAGGTCATGAAATATAGATAAACTCACTATATATAAATACATATTTGGAACCATTAGTATTAGTATTTTACAAATCAACTTAAAAAAGGCAATAAATACATAAATAAATAAATAATATCATTTAAACTACCCCCCTCCCCCCAAAATTGACGGGAGAAGGGTTAAAAGTGCAAAATGATGCCAATATAGTTAATGGTCTTAAAAACAGGCACTTTATTTTCTCTTTTGATTTTGGGGTGAAATATGACCCGGGACAGTTCATGACAGATTAGTCATGACATTTCCCTAGGCACGCTGTAGAAAACGTGCTGTAGACAACAACATAGCACAATTGCAGTAAGCTTAATTTAAGTCTTTATGTTACTCCTAAAAACAGAAAACAACAAGTCCTTACCTTCAGCCACTGTGAGGAGATTTCCAAAGTCTCCCATAACATTGTGGATGGGTGGTGGTTCAAAGCTCTTGACATTGCCTAAAGTAAGGAAGGGTTCATAGTCTGTCGACAGATCAGCAAGGCTGAGGAGGTAGTGGCTCTGTTGAGTGTGCAGGTTAGACCCTGATACACAAGTGTGCAGCACCTAAGACAGCAGAACAGTGAATTAAGTACACCGGTAATACACTACAAAAAGAATGACTAAAGAAAAAAAAAGATTTGTGGGCCTAATACAGAACCCTGGGGGACACCTTTGGAAAAAAGGGAGATCATTTATTTAATAATGAGCTGCATTCTTTGTTGTTCTAGACTGAATTACAAATACAAAATGTAATGCATAAGATACTAATGGCATTGTTTAGATGTTAATGCATTTTGAAAGCCTAATGAGAATGCGTCAAATAGCGAGCTCTGTTAGGATCAACAACTCACAATTACTTCAGCCATGAAGACGCTCTTCTTGGCACTCCACTGACCATAACATTAAAGAACAGTCATTACCAATTATTATTTGAGTAGTACTATAGGTTTGAGATGCTAATCATTATTTCTTGCATTTAACTGAGACACGTCACTCGAATGTACGAGTACTGGTGTGCTGTCTTGGCGAGGGTTACGTACATGTGCTCGTATTAGACGCTATTCAGCTCTGACAAATGAGAGATTAAAGTAATCCCACTGAGCATATAATAACTAGCGGAAAATGATTAACAGTCAAACGAGTGCAGAGGAAAACAAAGGACATTTATTCTTCCCTTTCCCCCTTTGCAGCAGGTGCATTTTCTCTCATATGATGATGAACTGAATTCTTGAGTTCAGCATTCATTGGTGAGCTTATCAATCCAACAATGGGACATTTAAATAATTTGGCCATTTTTTTCTGGGAGCATGACATCTGCACAAAGGTCTGTGTCTGTCTGCATCTGCACAACAGGCCGGGACTAATATCTCATTTATTCTGTGCCCCTCAATGCCCTCTCATTAGTGTCTGATGACTAAATATGAGTTCTGAGGGGACGAGTGCATTTATATTAGAACACACACACATGCGCTGGAATATTTCGGCTTTAATTTGAAGTAACAAACTAGAGTATGCCTGTACCCACCCTGTAAATGTAGTCGAGTAGAGGGGCTTTCTGCGATGCGGGGTCGTCCAGCACAGGCATAGTGATGGGCTCCAGCAGGATGGAGAGAGGTACGGCCATGCACCAATCCAGCAGGCACAGCAGTAGAGACACCATTAACTAGAGTACACGGAGAAAGCATTCATTCAGCACACTCTTGACACGACCACAAAACAATCAATAAACCTGCCAAAGACAAGCTGTTAGGAAGGATGGAACAACGAGTAGAGAGACTGAATGAAGTGCCGTGTGCTGCTCATTCTGAATTCCCATGTCCAGCACTGCTTACACAAACAGAGATGTTTTGCTTGCTTACCTTTTTATCTGCCTCAACTGTTGAGTGTTCAGCACTGGGCAGAAGAAAGGCTATGGTTGCTACAAAAATCTACAACAGATGAAAAGTGGCGATTAAGCAGGCGTCCCTTACACAATACTACAACAGATGCATCATGCTGAGGGACATGGTTTGTACCTCTATAATTCTTTGGGGAAGGGACGGATCCAGTCTCTGTAAGTGCTGCCAGTGAGAAATCAGTAGCTGAAAGATGTCACAGGCCACATTGGCCACCACCTTATTTCCAAACTAAAAGACAAAATTACATTCACTCTCACGTTACAGTCCAGACAAAATGAAAAAGATGAAAGATGAATGAAAAGGCATGTTTTTATTACTTTTTTCACTAAATGAACATGATCATGAAGAAAGACACTTCTTATTTATCTGCAGAATTTTCTATAATGCTAAGTAGGTAAGGTTATTGTGCTTTATAATATACACTACAGTTCAAAACCTTTATTTTAACAAAAATGTCAGTCATTTGTCACGTCAATACATTTATAATGTAACAAAAGCTTTCTATTTCAAATAAATGCTGTTCCCTTTCAGTCTGTCACTCTCGACGTCACGTCGGTGACCGACGAATTGGGATCTCACTTATGGCGCTTTTCCACTGCATGGTACGGCACGGTACGGTTCACTTTTGGGGGGTTTTCCACTGGGTACAGTACCTGGTACTTTTTTTAGTACCACCTCGGTTGAGGTTCCAAGTGAACCGTACCATTACCAAAACGTGACGTGTAAACTCTGCTGATCCCGCATTGGCCGGAGAGAATCGTCACTACCTGTGTCACTGAACTTGCGACACAAACACAAAAGAACCGCTAGATTTAAATCAGCACAGCCA
>NW_015646369.1:566658-567529 GCF_001515625.1 Sinocyclocheilus rhinocerous | reverse complement strand
TTCTCATTGCGGGAAGTCCCGGGCCGCCGTGAGGGTAGGGCTCGAGTGGAGACCTCCACCGTGTCCCGAGCCCTCAAGGTTGGACGATTGGTTCTTCGGGGTGGTCCACGCTGGTCCCCGCCCCGGTGCCATTCTTTCTGGAGGTGCATGAGGGGCTTACCAGGTTGTGGATGGCAGCTTTTTCTGCCGAAATACTGAGGGACATGCACAAGGGTGGTCACGATCCAGAAGTTCTAAAAGAGCTCCGAACCGCAACTGATCTAGCGCTCCAAGTGACGAAAGTCACTGCGAGTTCTCTGGGTCATGCGATGTCCACACTTGTGGTCCAGAATCATCACCTCTGGTTGTGTCTGGTCGACATGATGCCGACAAAGTTTGGTTCCTCAAGGTCCCTGTGTCCCAGACCGGCCTTTTCGGCGACACAGTCAAGAACATGGCCCAGCAGTTCTCGGCTGCACAGGAGCAGACTGAGGCGATCCGATGTTCTGCCCCGGCGGGCAGCTGCTGCCTCCACCCATCCGCCGGCCGCAGCGCCCCAGCCTGCTCATCGCCGAGGGCGGCCCCCTGCGTCCACCCCTGCTCCCGTGCCGCATCCGCAGCAGCCTCAAGCAAGCGGCGCCGTGGAGCTGGGTGTAGGCATGCTGCCCTGCTCGTCCAGGCCTCCGTCAATCTGGCGGTGACCGGAAGAGCAAGAGGCCTCGGGACGGGCGACCCAGAGAGAGAGGGAACTGCTCTTTGGGGGATGGTGAATGCACCTCTCCCTCCCCCGGAGGAGGGCCTGGGTGGAGAATCTGGTTTCCAAAAATCTCGACAGGAGAGCGGTTTTCTCTGTCTCTGGGTCCCAAGAGGGCATGGAGAGTCGCGGACGGAC
>NW_015646369.1:565452-566577 GCF_001515625.1 Sinocyclocheilus rhinocerous | reverse complement strand
CCCCCCTCCTCTCTGGCCAGCAGGCAGCAGGGGGCGGTTTGAGAGCATCAGCAAAGGATGCGATAGAGCCGGTCCCTCCAGCCGATATGGAGATGGGGATTTACAGCCCCTACTTCATCGTACCCAAGAAATGCGGTGAGTTAAGACCAATCTTGGACCTGCGTGTCTTGAATCGGGCCCTTCACCGGTTACCGTTCAAGATGTTGACGCAGGAACGCATCTTCAGGTGCATCCGTCCCCGAGATTGGTTTGCAGCGATTGACCTAAAGGACGCGTGTCTTCACGCAAGTTGCGGAGGCAGCCCTTGTTCCCCTGAGAGAACAGGGCGTTCGCAAGAGGCCTCGGGACGGGCGACCCAGAGAGAGAGGGAACTGCTCTTTGGGGGATGGTGAATGCACCTCTCCCTCCCCCGGAGGAGGGCCTGGGTGGAGAATCTGGTTTCCAAAAATCTCGACAGGAGAGCGGTTTTCTCTGTCTCTGGGTCCCAAGAGGGCATGGAGAGTCGCGGACGGACCAACACTGGACCACACTCACCCTCCTCTCTTGCCAGCAGGCAGCAGTGGGCGGTTTGAGAGCATCAGCAAAGGATGCGATAGAGCCGGTCCCTCCAGCCGATATGGAGATGGGGATTTACAGCCCCTACTTCATCGTACCCAAGAAATGCGGTGAGTTAAGACCAATCTTGGACCTGCGTGTCTTGAATCGGGCCCTTCACCGGTTACCGTTCAAGATGTTGACGCAGGAACGCATCTTCAGGTGCATCCGTCCCCGAGATTGGTTTGCAGCGATTGACCTAAAGGACGCGTGTCTTCACGCAAGTTGCGGAGGCAGCCCTTGTTCCCCTGAGAGAACAGGGCGTTCGCATTCTCAACTACCTTGACGACTGGCTCATACTAGCTCAGTCTCAGGATCAGTGGTGTGCACACAGGGACTTGGTGCTTTCGCACCTCAGCCGGTTGGGCCTTCGGGTCAACTGGGAAAAGAGCAAACTCTCCTTGGTCTCTTTTCTCTGTATGGAGTTGGAATCGGTCGAGCACGCCTCATGCAAGGACGTGCTCAGTCGGTGTTGAACTGCCTGAATATGTTCAAGGGCAGGACGGCGGTCCCACTGAAACAGTTTCAGAG
>NW_015646369.1:563673-563830 GCF_001515625.1 Sinocyclocheilus rhinocerous | reverse complement strand
GAAGGATGCGAAGGATGCGATAGAGCCGGTTCCTCCAGCTGATATGGGGATGGGGTTTTACAGCCCCTACCCCAAGAAAGCCAAGAAAGGTGGTGGGTTACGACTAGGGCTGCACGATAAATCGCATGCGATATTTAACGCGCATCTTGTCAGTAAA
>NW_015646369.1:561332-563518 GCF_001515625.1 Sinocyclocheilus rhinocerous | reverse complement strand
CAGCCTCGGCTATGCGATTCAGTTCGCCCGGCGTCCCCCCAAGTTCAGTGGCATCCGCTTCACAACAGTGAAGGCGGCCGATGGTCCTGTCTTGCGGGCGAAGGATGCGATAGAGCCGGTCCCTCCAGCCGATATGGAGATGGGGATTTACAGCCCCTACTTCATCGTACCCAAGAAATGCGGTGAGTTAAGACCAATCTTGGACCTGCGTGTCTTGAATCGGGCCCTTCACCGGTTACCGTTCAAGATGTTGACGCAGGAACGCATCTTCAGGTGCATCCGTCCCCGAGATTGGTTTGCAGCGATTGACCTAAAGGACGCGTGTCTTCACGCAAGTTGCGGAGGCAGCCCTTGTTCCCCTGAGAGAACAGGGCGTTCGCATTCTCAACTACCTTGACGACTGGCTCATACTAGCTCAGTCTCAGGATCAGTGGTGTGCACACAGGGACTTGGTGCTTTCGCACCTCAGCCGGTTGGGCCTTCGGGTCAACTGGGAAAAGAGCAAACTCTCCTTGGTCTCTTTTCTCTGTATGGAGTTGGAATCGGTCGAGCACGCCTCATGCAAGGACGTGCTCAGTCGGTGTTGAACTGCCTGAATATGTTCAAATGCAGGACAGCGGTCCCACTGAAACAGTTTCAGAGGCTCCTGGGGCATATGGCAGCTGCAGCGGCAGTCATGCCGCTGGGGCTGCTTCATATGAGACCGCTTCAACACTGGCTCCATGGCCGAGTCCCGAGGTGGGCGACAGCTCTTTGTCTTTCACGGAGGCCGGCAGAGGGGAATGCCGTCTCTAAGCAGAGGATGGCCTACTGGATAGTGGATGCCATCACCCTGGCTTATCACCCTGGCACAACACCGGCCTGCCGCCAAACCTTCACCCCGTGGTCAGACCATTCGTTTCTCCGGGTAGGAGTGCTCATGGAACAGGTCTCCAAGCATGCCATGGTTTACACTGGGGGGGCCACGTTCAACGGGCTTGCAGTGTCGGGGGTTTGGACGGGCCCCCAACTGCACTGGCACATCAATTGCCTACAGTTGCTGGCAGTACGCCTGGCCTTGAGCCGTCTCAAGAGGCGCTTACGAGGCAAGCGCGTGCTGGTCCGCATGGACAACACTGCGACTGTTGCGTACATCAACCAACAAGGTGGTCTACGCTCCCGTCGCATGTCGCAACTCACCCGCCACCTCCTCCTCTGGAGTCAGAAGCATCTGAGGTCGCTTCGTGCCATTCACATTCCAGGCCTGCACAACCGTGCAGCTGACGAGCTGTCATGAGCTGCGCTCCCCGGAGAGTGGAGACTCCATCCCCAGCTGCACAAGTATACGTTTCCCCCAGTGGGCCTTCTCGCACAGACGCTGTGCAAGATCAGGGAGGATGAGGAGCAGGTCCTGCTTGTGGCGCCTTACTGGCCCACCTGGACCTGGTTCCCGGAACTAATGCTCCTCGTGACAGCCCCTCCCTGGCAGATTCCTCTGAGGATTTACTGACTCAGAGACGGGGTACCCTGTTGCACCCGCGTCCAGACCTCAGGAAACTTCATGTCTGGTCTCTGGACGGGACGCGGAGGTTCTAGGTGACCTACCCCAGGAGGTAGTTGACACCATCACTTCGGCGAAAGCACTGTCTACGGGACACGCTTATGCCTTGAAGTGGAACCTGTTCGTCGGGTGGTGTTCTTCTCATCAAGAAGACCCCCGAAGATGCCCGATCAGAGTCGTGCTGTGCTTTTTGCAGCAAGAGTAGGAGTGAAAGCTCTCTCCCTCCACCCTTAAAGTATATGTTGCTGCGATTGCTGCTAACCGTGACCACGTGGAAGGGAAGCGCCCCGGCCCAGCTATGTGCCCAAGGTTCCCGCTACGCCCTTCAGGTGGTGAACCTCCAAGCGTTGCCCCCGGAGGAGGCAGACCCAGCCCTAGCTTTGCTTTGTCCCGTTCTTGAGATGGTACGTAGACCGGACACAAAACTTCAGGACCTCAGATCAGCTCTTTGTCTTTCACGGAGACTGGCAGAGGGGAATGCCGTCTCTAAGCAGAGGATGGCCTACTGGATAGTGGATGCCATCACCCTGGCTTATCAAGCACAGGGTGTGCGCCCTGCCTGTTCAGGCTGCGAGCTCCCTCAACTAGAAGTGTTGTGTCCTCCTGGGTGCTGGCTCGTGGCGCCTCGCTGACAGATATTTGTAGA
>NW_015646369.1:554521-561182 GCF_001515625.1 Sinocyclocheilus rhinocerous | reverse complement strand
CGCTGGCTCGTGGCGCCTCGCTGGCAGATATCTGTAGGGCTGCGGGCTGGGCGACCCCCAACACGTTCGCTAGATTCTATAGCCTTCGTGTGGAGCCAGTATCCTCCTGTGTTCTCACCTCAAATGGGAAGAAGCACTGAGAGGCCCCGGTTAGTGTCGGCTTGCTGTAACTACTCCAGAGTGTCCATACTGTAGACCCTGTCGAGCTCCTCCATCCCCTCGGCAGCCAGACGTGGCGGAACGTACGGCGCCAGGCCCTCACTCGATGAATCCGTAAGAACTGGTAGAGGGCTGGGTTCCATATGTAGAGACCTAAGTGGATCCCATATGTGTAAAGTCCACGGTATAGCCTCAGAGCCCGTATTTCCCCGGCAGACTTCCTGCCAGTTCCAAGAGCATTACAATCACCTCTAATCTTCCTTATGCACCTAAACGGTTGTTCATATGTGTAAGTGCTTCCGAAACCTCCTTCGGGAAGGATGAGGCTTCCGCAACGTTCCTGTTCCGAGTGGAACGGGTGCGTTTTCCCAGTGTTATCCAATCTCACTGAGTGGGTAGTGCTACGCCAACAGTGACTGGCCTTCTTGTTGCAAGCCCCGGCCTATACCAAAAGGGGGCGCAGGAGGCTCGCACAGGACACTGGAAAGGGCAGCATTCATGGCGCTTTGGTAGGGATCCCAATTCGTCGGTCACCGTTGTGACGTCGAGAGTGACCGACTGAAAGGGAACGTCTCGGTTACGTATGTAACCCTCGTTCCCTGAAGGAGGGAACGGAGACGTCACGTCCCGTCGCCACGGCTGCTGTACCACCGCTGAGCGGCCGGGTTTCCGGCTCAGCTCCTCAGCGAAAACCTGGTATGTGTTGCACCTGCTGCCTTTTTATGCTCACACTGTGATCAGCGGCAGCTGGATGCAATCATCGCATGCCAATGTCCATTGGCTTGTTTAGTTTACACTCGAAGTAGATTGGTCTCTCTAAGCGAGATCCAAATTAGTCAAACGTGACGTCTCCGTTCCCTCCTTCAGGGAAAGAGGGTTACATACATAACGTTCTTTTGAACTTTCTATTTATCAAAGAACCCAAAACTATTAAAACGGTTTTCAACATTGATAGTAATAAGAAATGTTTCTTGAGCTGCTAATCAGCATATTAGAAAGCTTTCTGAAAGATCATGTGACACAGAAGAATCGAGTGATGCTGTTCATAATTAGGGTTGGGTACCGAAACCCGGTACCTATGTAACCGGTATGTTCTTTTTATTTATTATAAATAATGACCTTCTAACACTAGCATTATCTGTCCTTTTTCTGTTCTATTGAATTGTTTTATTTTAATTTTAAAATGACCCTCTAACACTAGCATTCCCTATTCTTTTTCTGTTCTTTCTACTTGTTTTCTTTTTATTTATTATAAAAACAAAATAAGCAAACAAACAAACAAAAAAAAACCTTGCTACGTATACTGTTAGGTGAAGCCCCGCCCACGAAGCCCGCCAATCCATAATTTTTTGGGGGAATTTTTATTTATTTATTTTTAATAAGTATCGGTTCAGGCACCGTTTAGGCACCAGAACTGTTTTAAAAGTATCGATTTGGCACCGGTATCGAAAAAAACCCAAACGATACCCAACCCTACTCATAATTCAGCTTTACCATCACAGGAATAAGTTCCATTTTAAAATATAATACAATAGAAAACAGTCACTGCAAATTGCAATAATATTTCACAATTATACTGTATTTTTGATCAAATAAACACAGCCTTTTTGAGCATTAGAGACATCTGTCCCAAAAAACCCCCCCAAAAAATCAAATACAAATACAAATTCCACTTTGAAAATTATCAGAGAAAACAACTAGAAAGTTCTTAATTAAAATGTATAATTAAATTTTATTTATTTATTTTTATTTTATTAAAACTATCACTTTCCCTAAAACCACTTGTCATCAGATCATAACTCATAGTTCATATAGATTATAGTTATAGTTCATAGTTTTTTAAAAAACATAATCATAAACATCTTTTATAAGGTTTTACGGCTGTGTCCCTAATTTTTGTTAATATCATTTGGCATTAGCAATAATAGTAGTAGTGATAAATCAGATGGCATTTTTGGCATGATGTTGTAAAAATGACACTGAAAAATTGTATATTCACAACATTAATTAAAACATATAGCATTTGTGTAATTTCTATTTCAATGTTTGTTATTTTTTTTACTTATTTAGAGAAACTCATTGCTGGGTATATTCCAGGTTAATGAATTGTGTCTACTGCTCTACCCACAATTCTCTCTTGCTCTGGGCTCATGTGGAATCTAAAGTGTGAGAGAGAGTGTTTTCTCAGAATAACAGAAGAGAGGCAGCCACACATAAACTCCCAACAGTTCAGCACATGCTTTTAGAGACGGAAACCCTGTTCCTTTCCTGAAGCTTTATTTTGGCCTGACCTGCTTTGAGTCAACATGAACAGGATGTGATTACTGCTGCATAAGAAAGGGAACGAGAACACTCAAGATGGAAGTTGTCATTTGAAAATGAGTTGTTTCAAATGACTCAACTGCATTCCAGATAATCTTTCCAACAATACTGCAATTTAACAATAATAAGAGTATTTACTAACAATTTGGGATTTTTATGTAATAAATAGATTTTTGATAACTTATGATTTACTGAAGTAAATGTCTACAATAAAACATTAATCACTGCACTTACAGTTAAACAAAATTATGTGTGTGTGTGAGTGCGCGCGCGTGTGTGTGTATGTATGTATATATCTATATACATATTTGGTAGCGCTGGGGGCTGGTGTGTGTTTGGTGTTTTGTGACTTTTCTTACTAAATACACAAAAAAGTGCAAAACTTTGACAACATTAGATTTCTTAGTGATTTGATATTTTATAATAATGATTTTATAATTTCAAAATATAAAGCAAAAAGTAGAAATTAATGACTAATGCTCCTCTGCTGCCATCTACTGGTTATAGTGGTAAATGTATGTCTTTTTTAAATTTTACATTAGTGTTTGTTTACCACAAAACTATATTTTGTTATATATTTTGTTTTGTCCCACTAAAAATAACATTTAAATTGGATCACTTTTAGAGCTTTAAAGTGCTGGAAATAGTTGTGTAGAATACTTGAATGCCATTGAAAAGTGCTTGAATTTCTCTCTCAAAAGTTTGTACATTAATTTCAGGGTTTGATGCAATAACATTAGACTATTTCTGCCACAACACCATGGTATAGGCTAGTTAGCGTTACTGCTGCTGATTTGAATGCTTCTCGCAGCAACCTTATTCATTCTGTAGTAAATTCAAATGCTTCTTACTGGATCTCGCAGCGCGTTGCAGTAACAGCATCGTGAAATCAACACTGGTTGACATGTAAAGGTCCTTGCATACTGAAGGTCCTTGCACACTGAGTCCGAAAATTTCGTATGCAGTTTTTTTTGTTTTTTTTTCCCGCATTTTTCATCATTTCCTATCAAATTGCTTGCTACGGATTTGAAAACACAGAAAATCAAACCTGATCCGAATTTTTTTTATGACGGACGAATGTTTTGGAGGCAGTGTGTAAATGTGATTGACACAACGTGAGGTTGTATTTCTTTTTTAATGTGCAAAATTTTCGGAAGAAAATTTCGGGCTCAGTGTCGTATGCGTTTTTTTTTTGTATTTGTCATCCTTTCCTCTCAAAATGCATGCTACGGACGCGAAAAACGCAGAAAACAAATCCCGATCTGAATTTTTTTATGACGGACAAAAGTTTCAGAGGAAATTTTCGGAGGCAGTGTATAAACATGATTGGCACAACATGAGGTTGTATTCATTTTTTTAATGTGCGAAAATTTCTGACTTAAGGTCATTGCACACTGAGTCCGAAATTTTTGCATGTTAAAAAAATAAATACGGCCTCACGTTGTGTCAATCACGTTTACACACTGCCTCAGAAAATTTCGTCCATCATAAAAAAATTCGGATCATTTCGATTTTCTGCATTTTCGCATCTGTAGCAAGCATTTTGATAGGAAAGGATGACGAATACGAAAAAGAAAAAAAAAACGCATACGAAAATTTTAGACCTTTAGTGTGCAAGGACCTTAAACCTGTTCTGATCAAAGGTCCGCGCAGCGCAGCTCAAACGAGTAGTGCGGTTTTGTTATGCTTTTGTTTCGTTTGCCATTTGAAGTTTCTCACATGCAACAGAAACGGCAGCATTTATGAGTTGGTCAACGCAGTGGTTGTGACAGTGCGAATGCTCACAAAATTTTGTCGCACCGATCAGAAAAAAATGTAAATTAAAAGCCCATTTGACAGGGTGGGGAAAAAAAAGGTGTTAATACAGACCAGTAGAAGTTAGAACAAACTAATATGACTTCAGAGTGAAGAACAGATCAAATATAATCACCTTCAGCGTGACACCCAGGACGTTAATGGCATCTTTGACCTGATGGTGAGTTTCTGTCTGTCTCAGCTCCTCACACACCCACAGCCCCAGACTGCAGACTGCTACACACCTAAAAGATGGTAAAACGCCGCCAGATCATCAGTGGCCCAACGGAGCAGCCATTCATATCATCAACAATGTAAAACACATCAGTGTGGTTGTAATCATGCATGACATTTGAATAGGAACAAAATAAAATATCAAAAATGAATGCAAGATCACTGTGCATAATAAGGCTCAGTGTCCTGGATTTATGTCAGTCAGGAGAACAGTGGGTAAGGAATGATCTGGTTGTGCAGTACCTGGCTCCTTCACATGTCTCATTGCGCGCGGTCTTCAAAAGGATGTTCACAAGGTAGTCCTACAGACAAAAAGCATGACAAAGATTTAATGCTAATACATTTGGCAACATTTTAAGGCTTACAGATGATTCAAGGTTCAGTTTTGTGGTCATGTGAGCATGGTTTACATATTTGTACACCATATTGAAACCTCTTGAGTAAAATAAATTTGTAAAGCACTTTTCACACACCATTTCAAAGCAGGCATAAATAAATTCATACTGATTTTGGCAACAATATAAAGCCAGTTGAGCAATGCGACTACGAAGATGCTAGAGACACTTAAATGATGACTGAAGGATTATAATTACTTTTCAGTCAAACTTTGAATATACTAAGTGTGTCCCACCATGTACTATTATTTATCTATTTATTTGGTACATGAATATTGTTGGTTTCAATATTATATGAAAGTTGGAAAAAAAAATTTGAGATGATTTTTCTAGGATTTTTTCTCTCGACAGCTCATAATATGTTTGTTGCAGTGAGAGTGAGAATTATGAAATATGTTGCAGTAACGAACATAATTCAGCAAGAATTACCATTAGGTGGTGTGTATCATTGCTGTGATTAAATGACACATATCATGGTTTAAGATTTTGGTCATATCATCCACCTGCAAGCATTTTCACAGAGAAGTCAAATGAAAGTCAAGCCATAACACTGTCATCAGTCCATATGACTTATCTTCTGAAGTCATTCCACACCTTTGTTTGAGGACAGTCATTGGTAACTAAACATCTTGACATGAAGAAAGTAAGTCATAAGGTTTGAAATGACAGAATTAATTAAATCTGTTAAATAACACCAAGCCTTCTCTATCTGTGGATTATCTTTAGCATTTGCCATTTTTGAGTTTCACAGCAGAATGTGCAACCTGTGACGCCATTATGAAATTAACGCACTAACTCTAACAACTGAATCTAACAGCTAATCTCCACTATAAAAGCGTCATTAGATATTAGGGATGCTCCGATCAGGATTTTTGCAGCCGATACTGAGTACCGATTTCTTGTGATGGTGATCGGCCGATACCGTTGCCGATTCTGATGCTTCAAGCTTTATATAGACGTTTCATCTGGCGCAAGCGCCTGGCCCGAAGTTAACTTCCGGTCTGTGTTTGTTTATCAGTCTGGCTATGGCGCCGGCTACAAACGCAGTTAAAGTTAAGGTGATGAGTAGACTGAAGTTGGGCTCAGGTGGTTGTCCTATGGGATGTGTTTCCCATACATTTATTTATTTGTGGCGCTAGCCACAATATCAAAACTGACGGATTTTCCAAAAGGCTTCGTTGAATAAACATGAGCACGTACAAAAATCTAAACGAGGCGTGGGTGTTTTTGTATCACTGTATTTCTGAAGGAAGACTATCTTTAGAAAATTTTCGATGTCATTTTCATTCATCTTGCATGTTATACGCCTCATAAAGCAGCGTTTGTGAGCTCAGCGCAGTTTTGTGTACACAACCGTTACTGGGGAAACCTCTGTTTCGCCCACTTTAAAGCACCTCCAGCTAGCAGAGAATGAATTTGCATTTTCGGTAAGTCCGTCTGATTTACGCAGCAAACGGGTCGGGTAATAAAAAATGCATTCTGATTATTTGCGGGTGGATAAAATAAATCATAAATAATGCAAATATTAACTACATTTTTTAAATAAATTTTTTTCCATGAGGCAGACAATTTCGTGTGTGTGTTGTGTGTGTTCGTTCGCCTGATCGGGACGTTGCAGTGACAGAAACGGTGACATTCCAGATAAAGTTTGAAAGGAGTAAAGCATGTGTTAAATCTATTGAGTAGGCTAATATGGCCAAAGAAGATATTTTGTTTTATAAATAAACGTTCATTTAAAAGCAGCCCACGATCAGCGT
>NW_015646369.1:541263-554332 GCF_001515625.1 Sinocyclocheilus rhinocerous | reverse complement strand
GTAACGGCATACCTTCATGTCTTCTGTGCCAACTACGATATCCTCAGATCCAGGAACAGACTGCAAAGAGGGGATCTGTTGATACAGGTTAGGGAAGCACACCAGCGAACCAAGAACTGTCTGAGCCTCGATCCGCGGAGCCTGACATGAGCATGAATGGAGAAAACACCAAAATGAAGCTGTGTGCTTCTGTAAGTAGTGTAGATGCAGACTGACAGCAGCAGCGGTACCTCAAAGGAGTCAGTGTTGAGGACACGAGCAGCCGCGGTGATGAAGTCTCCCACCAGCATGGTGAAGCCCGGCAGACCCAGGAAGAAGAAGCGTGGTGAGCACCACCTAATCATCGTGTTCAACACATCCTGAGCACATCAGAACACGAGAGAGGAGGAACAAAAAATCAAGTACACAAATCAAGTACTTGAATAGGTAAGGATATACAATATTACTAATAGATGAATACAGTGAATATGTACTGATCTGCACATAAGCATTCATCTTATTTTATTACCAAAACATGCACTATAAAAACTTTAATATACTACAATATCTATTTATGTTACTGCACTTCAAGTGTGCAAACAACTGAAAATAACAAAATATACTATATAGTAATAAAAAAATGAACAAAAACTAAATGTGTGGTGAGAAATAGTATAAACACAGGCTACAATATAAAATGAGATGTCACATGATGCAAAGAGTGATAACGTTTAAAAAAAAAAATCTCTATATATATATATGCAAACATGCTCGTTTTATATCACTTGAATCTGCTACAACAGCAGGAAAGAAGCATGTGCATACATTTGTGCTATTTTAATGTTATTTGTTGTTTTTACATATCAAGCATTTCATGAAATGGGTTTACACAACCTACTTAGTTCACAATTAACTCAATACCTAAAGGAATAGTTCACCCCAACATTTTGTCATCATTTACTCACTCCCACGTCGTTCCAAACCTGTATGAGTTTCTGTCTTCTGTTGAACACAAAATATGATATTTTGAAGAACCAAACAGTTGTTGGTCCCCATTGACTTCCATAGTAGGAAAATAAATACTATGGAAGTCAACTGTTTTGATTACCATCATTCTTCAAAATATCTTCTTTTATGTTCAACATAAGACAGAAACTCACACAGGTTTGGAACAACATGAGGGTGAGTAAATGATAAAAATTTTCATTTTTTGGTGAACTATCTCTTTAGTATGTATCTCAAAATGTATGTGCCATGTAATAATCAATACTAAAATTCTGAATTAATAACTTATTTTTCACACCATCAGTCACACACACACACACACACACACACACACTCAAGGTCAATACAAGTCAGACAGACATGAACAACTCAGTGCCTTGGAAAGTGATTGGATCATTGAGTTGTTGGGATCAATTCACGAATGAATCATTCACTGTGTTTCGGTACGGATTCATAGAACATTGCTATTGCGTTTCAGAGTGGGTATCCATGTCTTCACTTCAAAATAACGAGGAACAAGAAGTGTACCAAAAAAACAAAAAACAAACAGAAAAATGACTCCAATAAATTACATACATTTAAAAAAAATGTACAGTACAACTATTTTGTACTGACAGATTCAAACTCCGGTTAACTGCATACAACATTTCGAGGCACAATCTCTGCACTTCATACGTTACTTTGAAGGTGTGAAACATTACATAACTCGGAGTGTATGCTTTAACTACTTTATAAACCACCAACCATTTCTGTCTCCCTCACATCAGTTTCTTGAAACCACTGTGCCATGTGCACAAACAAACAAATGCATAAACAAACACGGCTGCTCCGTAACTGCCACATTCATCTTCCTTAATTGAATCCTTTGTAAACACTGTCAGACGAAGAAAAAAAAACACCAATATAGGCAACCTAGCGGCATAAAAAGAGTCCTGCTGAGAGGGAGATGTTAAATTGGTGGAAGCGGTGCATCTGCAAGGACATTTTACCCTCATTCTGCAATAACTGACCTTTGCAATGCTTAGCAACCAGTAGTAATTAAGCGCCACCAAACTGCTGCGTGGTTACCCAAAATGAGCATTTTGGAGGAAGCGGCAATTCTGCAAAGCGGGACTATTATGCAGCGGTAAATACGGCAAGCACAATCTGAATCTACAGCATGTGTGTCTGTGACAATTTAACATGGCCAAACGGTTTAAATGGTCAGAGCAGTGCAAGGACATTTATATGTACAGACACATGGGTGAATGTGCCACGATTGGTCCTTTCATCTGAAGACACTAGATGTGCTGCAGCTCTTAGACAAATACCTCAATTTGTGACCTTTACATGACTCCGAACAATGGAGGTAAAAATCAATGTGCTGATGGTCAGTGTGTATTTACTAAATCCAGCCAGCAGTACAACACCTGTTAGCAGTACTCTTATTTGTTGACTTTCCTGTTCCTATAGCTGTGCACAAAGAAAGGTTTGATCATTAACTTCAGCTTCGGTTTGATCTGGGTTCCTGCACAGATACATTTCACAGCACACTGTTTCATGCCCTTTTTACTGCAGTAAAATACATTTTTGTACTAATCATTTCTTTTAAGCAATAAAATGTATTATACATCAATAAATATTGATGTATGATTCACTCAAAGGGTTATTTTGTGCTGGTAATTCTATTTGTGAACCAGCAACTTTCTACTGATATAAAATCACCATAAAATTGACAATGCGTATGTATTTATTTATTTTATGATGCAATGTTAATTATACCCACATCATTATTAATTTACAGTAAATATGTGCCCCTTAATTTTCAGTCAAAAACATGAATGTCCCGTCTTCCTCACAACAGCATGTCTTCTCTGATGAAGGCAGAGCAATAACTTCAGTTCTTTCCTTACAATAATCCCCTAGTCACCCATTTAGCTTGCACTTTCTACAATCCCAGTGATCAAAGTCAAGTCCCACCCAAAGGGATGCCACAATGTTAATTTTTGACCATGTGATTATTCTTTGATTTAAAAAAAAAAATTGTACGATCAAATTTGCCTAGCAATAAACAAATAAAGTTTTAAGCATTTGTTAGGACATACTTTTAACTGAAAACTAGTTTAAAATTATTGAAAATTATTATCTGAATTATTTACATTTTTGAAAATTATTATCTGCCATGTGACACCAAAAACATATTGAAACTAAAAAAACAACAACAATAACAAGAAAACTATTTGCCATTTTGTTAATTATCCATAAACTAAAATGTAAATTAAAATACAAAAAAATAAATAAAAAATGTACTGCATGTTTTTAAGACTGACATCGCAAAATGTCAATTGGTTGCAAAATTACAGAATCTTGATTTAAATTCTCTTTGTGGCTTTTAATGTTTAATTTTCTTTTTATTTAATCCAACACATTTTCGAAAATGCTGTTTTCAAACAATTTACTTAATCCATCTTTCGAGTTAAGACATTATCACATTAATAAATAATTTTTGACACATTAATGTTAAAACATTATCACATTTTTTCAAGTTGAATTGATGACTATTTTAGCCTCAGAAGGTGTGACTGATGGTGTACATGCACAAAACTTCAAAGAGATGCCCAAGTTCTTCAGTGGTAAAGAACTCTATAGTTGTACATACGATTTTAACAGTTATTCAATTTTCAGTGCACCAGAAAAGAATGAATACTGTGTTTGAATTGCAGCCCGTATCCAGCCCAATTCATGCTGTTTTTGCAGTTGGCTGTTAAACTGTACTGCCGTGTTCTTTCAGAAGTGTTTCAGATGTGAACTCTAAGCTCAACTTTAACAGCTCCATCAAGTGAATGGTAAAACTACAGCAGAAGAGATGCACTTCTGCACTAGCGTTCACGTTGTCTCTGAGCTCTGTCTGGCCTTCAAATCTGTTCCTGTGTGGATTTGAGGGAGACTTCAAGCCAACAGTGACACAAATAGAATCTATTATGGACACACAACAGTGTGTAGCTCCACAACAGTGGCCAAAAGCACTTTTGCTGTCTTTCTTGTCCAATCTCCATTGCTTTTCCATTGCAGCTAAACATTCGGGGAGCTCTTATTTTCTGACCAAATAACAAGAAACAGAAATAAAGAGTAAGGCACTCCATCAGCCACAGTGCAGTGCCAGCACACACACACACACACACACACTCACACACTCACACACACACACACACACACACACACACACCACTGGAGATCTGAACATGTTTCATCACAGTGCATTATCATCAAAACCACAAAAAAAACAAAACCTGTTCATGAAAAAAAACCTAAAGAAAAAAAAAAGAATGTATATTAGTCAAGATCAGATCAGACTAACTCTCTTTTGATTGTTCAATAATGATTCTTTGTGAACGTTTAGGAGAGAAGCAATTTTTCAAGTACAGAATCAGGCAGCTTTACTGCATCACAAGAAAGAAAGACTGTTGCACCATCTAGTGGTCTACTGCATGAAGTTTTTTATTCTTTTTTTAAAGGAATATTTTAGATACTTAAGTTCTACAAGCAGAATTTGAGGCATATCCTCAACAAATCATAAAAAATGTATCTCTTAAAATGAAAGAGAAGAGAATGAAAAACAATACAGCAATGCATTTTCAATTAAAGACTAAGAACAGTCTTTGTTATTGAGATGTACAGTTGTCTAAAACCCCTTTTTATTGGTGGAAGTACTTTTTCTGGATTAGTATGATTTATTTAATTCCTCTGGAGCTTCCACAACTCCTATGCCATGTCCCTTCCTGGTGTGTATGTATATATATGCATACACATATGATTACAATCGATAATGTGCCAAACAGACGTGTAAAACCAAGAACAGAACACAAGCAGGTTTAATAAAACACATGCAGAATCAGCTGTACCTGATCATCGCTGGTGAAGCCTTTGTGCATGACGTGGTAGAGGTGCACCAGGAAGTCACTGTTGGGCAGCACGTCCTGATGTTTGGTCATCATCTCACAGATCAGCTTATATGCCTGGAGCTTCCCAGCCTTGAACTCTGACGGCAGCATGGTAGCCTGAACACACACATCATAAGTCATTCAGTAATCAGTGTGCCTACTCTTATTCAACACAAAAAGTCCAGAGTAAATACAGAAAACGTGGCCGAATTAGCATATTCATGACATCACTGTGCTCTATTTGCATTCCACCTAGTACTTTACATCTGTTTGCTTCTCTCCTGCATTTGAATAGAGATGAATTCCCAATAAAACTCACACCAAGAATGATAACCATAAAGATAACTATAACAATAACTACATTAGCAGCCACACATATCAATGCATGATAAGATTCTGTTTATTATAAGAATGCGCTGTAGTCATCCGCCACTTTAAATGTTTTAAAGTCAGGTGGATTCTAATTGGCTACCAAATGTTTTTTATTGTTCAACAGCTGGAAAAAAAAAATTCTGTAAGTGATTCCAACTATAATGTTGCTTTATTCCTTTATCGTTATAGTTGTGATATGGACTGTCCTGTTTTTATATTTAGAATGATTATTAAAGTTATATCTGTATTGTTATCGTTACAGTTATTGTCCTGTATCTTTTTCTGTGTCAGGCAACGTAACAAGTATGAAATGAAATGCAATCACACACACACACACACACATACACATACACATACACATACACACACACACACACACAAGAAGTCTCTTATGCTTAGCAACAATGCATTTATTTGATCAAAAATACAATAAGAAAAGGAACATTGTGAAACAGCTTTCTATGTGAGTATGTTTTAAAATATAATTTATTCCTGCGTTTCAATGCTGAATTTCCGTTCTAATCATTCTAATAAGCTGATTTGCTGCTCAAGAAACAATTCTTATTATCAATGTAAAAAAAAAAAGCATTAATTACTTGCCCAATTTTTATTTTTTTAACTTACCCTAAAAGAAACCCAATTACAATCCCAATCTGAGGCAGATTATTCCCAGGTGTAGACAGTAATGTTTCTTGGCTGATCATCTGTGAAACTCTTGTAGTCTAACAGCAGAGAACGTTCCTGATGGAAAATGTATGCGCATTACCTTGAAGAGCCAGGAGGCCAGCATGCGCAGAGGAGGGATGAACAAGGGTCTGGCCACGGCTGTGTCTGTCTCCACTCTGATCCCAAGATTATCTCTGATCTGAAACACCAGTTCAGGATCTTTTGCATTTCATTTCTAAGTTAACTGTAAACAAGGCTTTGTGGGGAACGAAGGGAACCTACCTTAGCCAGCTTGTGCCAGAGCTCGTAGAGGTAACTGAAGACCTTGGCGTGGATGCGGGCACAGCGGATGCTGTTCACATCACCTAGAATCCCCAAGATCCTCCTCCAGAGAACGAAGGCCGAGTCGGCGTGCCAACCGGTCAAACTGCCGCCGGCGATGATGCTGACGTCATCAGCCAGAAACTCACTGCTGTCTGTAAAGAAGAGCAGACACACAGTGAGCAACTAACTAAACCTTTAAGAAGCCTTGAAAGATCTTCCGGTTGATGTTGGCTTGGTTAAGAAATAAATGGCGTTTAGCCCTATAAAGTCTGTCTGTCTGTCTATCTATCTATCTATCTTATTTTATTACACACATTTCTAAGGTCTCTAAATGATCAACATGATCCAAATTTAGCTGAAAAACCCGTTGCACACAATCTACTACATTCCTTCTATCATCTGATTGATGCCTTTTAGTATAATATTTTCTCCCTTTATCTACCTGTTACATGTGTCTTTTTGTTGTGAATTTTTTAATTGTAAAGTAGACATAAGAATAACTTTGATATTGTTCGTAATATTTCAAGACGAACACATACTGGAAAAATCATGTTCAGTTGTCAGTCTAAAAAATTATCATCAGGCCTTTGATGAATGTTTATTTGTTTATTTATCTCTCAGTCATCATTATATTGCATTGCATTATATGTTTTGATCATAAAACTACTTAAATATCATCTTATTAAGACACAATATTGGGAGATATAGAGTGACGATGGATATTTATAACATCTTATTTTAGTATCTGTGATACAGTTATAAAGATCTCATTGATTTACATCACAAGCGATCAGAATTTCATCTTACTTTTTGGTCATATGAATATCAGCATCTGCACCACATTGCATATTTTCGCTCAGTTTGTGTCTCTGAATAAAACTGAGGTGTATTTTTCTGCTGAGCTCCACATTCTCACTCTATTATACTATATGAGCCATAAAAACTCATTTGGTGGAACACTAGAGTATGAGTTCGTATACGGTTTACTTTCTTCGTTTAATAATAATTAATAAGACAGAACTGTTAAACTGAGACAGCTAACTAATGAAGTGCTCCAATGTTTAGGCACAGTCCCACTGTCTCACACATCATCCAAACAGAAATAATTAAATAATTTAAAAAAAGCCATGTTCCTGTCCATGAAGAGCATTTCAAATGAGTTATTTCTGAGGTTTCATTTTGGTCAAGATGTTGTCTTAGAAGAAAGCTGCCTGTGTGAAGGTCTGGAAATATGCTGCCTTGGACGGATGGAGGTAGAGTGAAGTACACAAGATGAGTTTGGTCTGAGGGAGGTTGAGAGGATGAGTGCAATACCCAGATGGTGAGGCACATTCATGGCATCCTCCAGGAGATGAGGGCCCTCACAGCAGCCATGAGGCACGAGGAGAGCCGGAGACACTGGAGGACAGTGAGGAGGAGCGGCACAATCTGACCCTACACAACAACACAGTGATGGATGGAAGGGTGGTGGAATCACATCTTACACAAACAGGGAAAACAAACACACTTACAGACACATGAGGCACAAGAGCTGATCCTGATATAATCATCGAATAATCAGTGGCAGATGCTAAGATGATTTAAAGCAGTGCTTCTCCACCTTATTCAAAGGCCCGACACTTCTCTGAAAACAAACTTCAGGATTACAGGCATTTCGAATGTACTTCAAAGGCTTCCCCTCTTTTTAACCATAGAATTTACATGACTTTTACAATCGTTCGTGATTTACTAAATAAAGGGGCGGTCACGCAATATTATGTTTGGACGCTGCAATGGTTGTGATATCATGTCACACTCTGCAGTCCCGTTTTTAATCATAAATTCAACATATAAAAAATAATAATATGTATTTTTTTATTACAGCATTTTAAAAAAAAATGGGGGGGGGGGACCTTTGCATGAACTTGTTTACTGTCTCCCATATTCACATATAATATGAATGTAAGGATTTTTTCAACACGAGGATTTTTTACACACAATTTCAATCCAACGAATGGTCATTATAAAAAAAAATGTCGATTAGCTTTTAAAATTTTACTAATTTACCCTTTTACTAATGGGAGCCCTTATCCTTCAAAAAATAAATAAATAAATAAATAAAATAAAAACATAAAAATAACATGTAATAAATAAATAAATAAATAAAAGTTGCTGAGAAGATCAATTAAAATAATTTTTTTTTAGCTTATTTTAATGATACCCTTTTCCTTTTCTTTTTTTTTTAAACAATTTTAGCATCTTGATTCCCCTTGGACATTAGTGGACATCGGGCTCCTGGTTGAGAACCACTGATTTAAAGGAATGTTCTGGGTTAAATATACCGTTCTACTCACAGCACCGGTGGCAACCTAGTCTATGGATAATAAACTGTTTACAAATACTGTGTTTATTTGTTTTTTTAATGTGCCTATATGACATGTATACAAGGCGTTTTTTTCTAGCATTAATCTCATGCTAACATGTATAATCTTTAAGTGTATAATGTTTAAGTTTCAATAAAGTGTGATGAATTGTCTATTTGTAATGTTTATTCTGGTGCTGTACAATCACCTTACAGACTTCCAGTGCAAGTGTGTTGCATTTTTTCAAACTGGCAATCACTGACAGAATCCCACAGATGCTGCTGTATTTAGCCCCGGACTATTCCTTTCATCATATGCCGTTCTGCTATTATCTTCATTATAAATACTGAGATCAGAGTAGTGGGCAAGAACAACAAGAACATCAAGAACAAGACAACTTTCACAGAGTGGTGTGACAGCTACTGCTGTGGGTTGACACAGATGAGACACATGAGTGCTGGGTAGGATCAAGGTTCAGAGGGGATGATCTGTGCTGAGTTCTGGTACCTGCCAGTGCTTCAGTGTGGCTGAGCAGGAGGCTCCTCTGGCTCACTGTGTCCACAGTAACACTCATGCTCATGTCATGTGTAGAGGGAGAGTCCGGCTCCTCCTCGACCGCGTGCCACGCCAGCAGACCCACCTCAGCATCGTTCAGATAACCATTAGACGTCTCACTGCTCACACTCTCACCTGACAGAAGAGAGGTTATATTGACAAAATCATTAGTTATCACACGGCGCTCTGAAATGCAGATCTCTGTGGTCTGTTATTCCCTGATAATGTATAACCGTATAGACCGTTCATATGGCTATCTGAAGATGGTGCTTCTTTTATGTCTCTCATAACACACCACACACTCACTCACCCTCTTTTGTTTCATACAGACGCATCTGGTGACATCTTGATTTTTGGAAGCTCTGTGTTTAGTGAGCTAATAAAGTTAAGTCCAATTATTTACTTACATGACAAGTAGCCATGTAAAAGGCAGCATAATGTACATCCAGCTAGTCAGTTGTCATCTTAAACAATATATATATATATAGGGCTCCAGACTAACATTTGAGAGCAGTGGCACCAGCGCCACTAAGTTCTACAGATGGTGGCGCCAGGACCAGATCTGGTAGTGCTGGGGGTGGTGTGCGGGAGTATTAAAATATAGATCATTTAATCATAAAATGACTATTGTTTTGCATTAATAAGTGCAGTTACTAATAATATTACATGTTCATTTCTTGTTGTTTTTCTTTTGTTTATTGTTTATACAGATTTGACAGTAAAGCACTAAGCTTGAGTTAAGATGCATGCAACATTTACTTTTATTAACAGTAATATAGCCAATAAGTGCTCCTCTGCTGCTGTCTACTGGTTATAATTGTGATGGTTTGTTTACCACAAAGTATATTTTGATCATCCCATTTAAAAAATTCTGTGCAGAATTTGAATGATTCTCACTAGATCTCGCAGCAACCTTATTGTGTGGCGAATTCAAACGCTTCTCACTGAATCTCGCAGCACTGTTGCATCTGTGCAGCCTTAAGAAGTGGGGTTATACGAGCCTGTTTAAATGTTGAGGGAAAAACACCAGTGTGAAGGGATGTGTTAACGATGTGAGTGATATGTATAGTATATACACACACACACACACAGATAAATGTATTATAATTATTAGTTAATGTGTTATTTTATTACGGCATTATTTTGATAATTATTTATAATATAACATAATTCCCCTAGTAAAAAGGTAATATATTTAAAATACATTTATTTCATACTAAGTATAGTTCAAATCTATTAACATATTTACTGGCAGATAACTCGAGACATACTGATATAAAAATTATAATTAAACTTTACTTGGCATATTACTTGTGCACAATGCACTTTTCTTGATATGAAGTCTAAAATGTGTTTTAATGTCACTTTTGAGGAGTATTGTGTGATCTTTCAATAGTATCAGACATTAAATGCAAAATATTTAAAGTGTACCTGAAGTATACTTATACTATATATACTTATAGCAATAGTTCCACTTTAGCACAATCAAATATACTAAGTATGTCTTTAATTGCACTACTTCCGCACAATTAAAGTGCATTAAGTACAACATTAGTTGTTCCATATTAGCAGACTTTAAGTATGCCAGTTTAGTATACTAAAAGTACAATTGCAGGACATTTTATTAAGTACATAAATATAAAAATGTATTTGTAGTATACTTAGCATGAAATAAATGAATTTCAAATACATTTAAGTATATTTATTTTTCACTAGGGTCCTATTGATATTTTCATAATACTGTATACTAATACATTATGTATATCAAACTACCTTACTATTCTTTCTTTTAATGTAAGATATTTTGCATTTTTTTCCTATTAAAATCAAGCATAAACCAAAACAAAACAAACAAGACTTAATTTTTACATTATTATCATTAGTAGTAGTACAACTACTGTTATGGTATACAACCAAGCAAAAAAGAATGCAAAAAAAGAAGAAAGAAAGATTTATTTTATTTTAACAAGAAGAACAGAAAAATGCCAGGAGCGATCATCGAACAAAGCTCACTTTTCTCCCGTAGTTTAATCTTCAGAAATGCTGGAGCTCCGTCTGCTGGATAATCCAGATCTGCTGGACTGCTGCTCTGCCGGATCAGAATCTGAGAATATCCACAAAACTTCAATAAAATTAGCACGTGAAGAATCATTTCATAAATCAATGGCAATGCAATGTTACTGACCGTGGGAGCGTCGCCCTCTCTTTTCCCTGTAGAGCTGCTCTCTGACACAGACTCATCTCTCTTCTGACCTGTGTTTCATACCAGTAGCCCACATATCAGAAATCATGCTGCCTGACTGTGATTTTCAAGCAAATTCCTACAGCAGACTAATTCTTAGTTTAAGTTACATTGGCTAATATGACAACTGTGCAAACAATCCAATGCATATATTTTGTTTAATGGCATCTTTTTGCTAAGTGCTATGAATAAACATCAGTATCACTAATATCAATACAGATGTGGCCCTCTACAGTCTAATCTGTCCCTTCCTGTTTCATAATGAATGAAACTATTTTTACACTTCTCAATACAAAAGTTCTCTAACATGGTGCTTTGCGCCACTGCTTTGGTAAAGCATCACAATATGGCTCAGTGCCTTTTGCAAAAGGCTGAGATTTATTTAAATAAGCATACAGTCTATCTGCATTTCAAAGCAAAGCACTGTTCACACAATTTGTAAACCAGCTTTCAGAGAAACAGCAGTTGTCCACAAAAATAAAAGCTCTTTATATACTTGTTGCAAAAATAATAATTTTTACATGTGCATTTATTTTATAGTGAAGCTGTATTACAATAGTTATTTAGGGAAAACAATACAAAATTCAAGGTTTCAAGTTCAAGTCAACACTAAACATATTTTATATTGTTCAATTTGGTCAGAGGAAAAAAATTGAGCTCTTCATTAAGTTATTCTGGGGCAAATATTTAGTAGTCCTCAAAACATCTGATTTCACCAGTAGATTTAAACAACATTATTTTTAAGGGTTTCTACCTATAATATTTCAAATGAATAGAATCACTGACACTATACTAAATCACAAAAACAATTACCACAACACAACTGTCAAAAACTGTATTAATATAAAGTTAAGACGTACAGTATGTTATGAGTAACATCTGTGTCTAACACAACTCTGTATTTTCAGCAAAGCAGACTGATGAATATTTCTATGTTGGTGTCAATCACATTTACAGGTAATTGTTCTCATACTGTCTCTAAGGGTGTGTTCACACCTGTCTTTGTTTGTTTGATTCGACTGAATCAAACTCAGGTTGGTTTCACCCCTTGGTGCGGAGCTTTTGGGCAGGTGTGAATACAGCAATCGCACTCGGGTGTGCACCAAACAACCGTCCTGAGACCCAGCTGAAGAGGTGGTCTCGGTCCACTTCCAAATGAACCCAAGCACACGTGTGGTTTGGTTTACAGTTTCTGGTTCACTTGCAAAAAGTGCAGTGTGAAAGTGAACCGCACCAAACAAAAAAAAATCAACATTGCATTTGGTCCTGGTGTGAATACACCCTAAGTATATAATGATCATTAGTGGGTTTAAAGTGTAACCCAAATAAATGCTTCAAATACAACATGCCATTTCTTTCTCTCTTTTTTTTTTTTAGAAAAGCAATCTCAGGCTACGTTTACACGACAACGATGTAGTCAAAAACGGAAACGTTTTTCCCTTGCATTTTTAAAAAGTTTCACGTATACACGACAACGTTTTCAAAACGATTTGCGTTTATACATATCCGCTAAAACAGCCAAAAACATATGTCAGGCCAGTAGTTGGCGCTGTAGCGTCTGGACCAATCAAACACACAATATATATTTTGTTAGCTATATTTAACAAATACTCTGTAACACCCCTCAGTTAACAAGCCATATGAGGACCTATGGACCCTTCCCC
>NW_015646369.1:540014-541095 GCF_001515625.1 Sinocyclocheilus rhinocerous | reverse complement strand
GTCAACACTAAACATATTTTATATTGTTCAATTTGGTCAGAGGAAAAAAATTGAGCTCTTCATTAAGTTATTCTGGGGCAAATATTTAGTAGTCCTCAAAACATCTGATTTCACCAGTAGATTTAAACAACATTATTTTTAAGGGTTTCTACCTATAATATTTCAAATGAATAGAATCACTGACACTATACTAAATCACAAAAACAATTACCACAACACAACTGTCAAAAACTGTATTAATATAAAGTTAAGACGTACAGTATGTTATGAGTAACATCTGTGTCTAACACAACTCTGTATTTTCAGCAAAGCAGACTGATGAATATTTCTATGTTGGTGTCAATCACATTTACAGGTAATTGTTCTCATACTGTCTCTAAGGGTGTGTTCACACCTGTCTTTGTTTGTTTGATTCGACTGAATCGAACTCAGGTTGGTTTCACCCCTTGGTGCGGAGCTGTTGGGCAGGTGTGAATACAGCAATCGCACTCGGGTGTGCACCAAACAACCGTCCTGAGACCCAGCTGAAGAGGTGGTCTCGGTCCACTTCCAAATGAACCCAAGCACACGTGTGGTTTGGTTTACAGTTTCTGGTTCAATTGCAAAAAGTGCAGTGTGAAAGTGAACCGCACCAAACAAAAAAAAAATCAACATTGCATTTGGTCCTGGTGTGAATACACCCTAAGTATATAATGATCATTAGTGGGTTTAAAGTGTAACCCAAATAAATGCTTCAAATACAACATGCCATTTCTTTCTCTCTTTTTTTTTTTTAGAAAAGCAATCTCAGGCTACGTTTACACGACAACGATGTAGTCAAAAACGGAAACGTTTTTCCCTTGCATTTTTAAAAAGTTTCACGTATACACGACAACGTTTTCAAAACGATTTGCGTTTATACATATCCGCTAAAACAGCCAAAAACATATGTCAGGCCAGTAGTTGGCGCTGTAGCGTCTGGACCAATCAAACACACAATATATATTTTGTTAGCTATATTTAACAAATACTCTGTAACACCCCTCAGTTAACAAGCCATATGAGGACCTATGGACCCTTCCCCCGAAATGCGTAACACCTC
>NW_015646369.1:527506-539270 GCF_001515625.1 Sinocyclocheilus rhinocerous | reverse complement strand
CTGTTGGTTGTAATATTGGTGAAGTAAATCCACACTTTGCTGAAGAAGCGTTAGCAAACTCTTGAGCAGCAACAACAGTACCATGTACTCGGCCATTGTTGTGTATGTTTGTTCGCGCTTGCCTTTAAAATCGACACATACTGCGCATGTCTACATACCTAACACGTACTACACACGCACATGACGTCACCATTTTCAAAGATTCCCGTTTTGGGAAACGATAACGTTGGCGTTTTCAAAAACTTGCACTTTGAAACCCGTTTTCAAAAATATGCGTTTTCAGTCCCCAAAACGCCGTTGTCGTGTAAACGAACAGGCAAAACACATAAAAAGTTTCCCGTTTTTGGCTGAAAACGTTGTTGTGTGAACGGCCCCTCAGTCATTTTAGATTGTAAAAATCAGTCCCCTGAGATTTTGCTGGCACTGTTTTTTTGTTTTTCTGAAAGTACTGAAGAAGTGACGAGATTCATGTGATTCTACATCATATTAAACACATACTGTATCGTATGTCAAAAGTACTATTCAGCAACAAACTTTATTTGTACACCCCTGCAGTCATCAGTCTATTACTGAGTGTAATGTGTGTGATTGTGTGGGTACCTGGGAAGGTGTCATTGATCTGCTGTGTGATGTCAGAGGTGCTACTGCTGCGGGGCAGAGGACTGTCTCCATCCCCCATCTCATATTCAGACAGCTGACACTCCTCCACGTCTAGTGGACAAACACACACACACACACACCTGACTCAATCACCATGCTTACCAGAACTCACAAGAAAAACTTTCTATTCATGGGCCATTTTCATACTAACAGGGCAAACATGCATGCTGAAAATCTGATTATAAACTGTGCTTTAATAATTAAGTGGAAGTTTGCCACAAGCAGTTCTGAGGGCACTAATGGAAAACACCTTCTGAATTTGCACGATGATAGAGAATCGAGTAAAATAAGTTATATAGTGCACTTAAACACTTTCCATCTGGCTCGTGAGGGTTTCAATCTCATTGACTGTCTACAAAGTTTGCATGCTCTTACAAACACACTAAAGTTCCAAGTAGATGCTCCACATGCGTCTAGAGATACTCTTTAATTCAGTTCTTGGAGCGTGAATGAAGCGAGCGAGTGTTTCCATTAGTGCTCTCTGCACTTCCTCTGGCGGTCTGGAATGAAAGGAAATAGAAGTATCCTTGTAAAAACAAAGCATTTATACACTGGATTATCTGCCTTTTCCTGGCTATACTACATCTTAAATGAAAGCAGATGACGGCAAGATAGAAAACGGGAAATGAAAGTTCCGTGCCGGAGACAGGAAACAGGAAGTTACCTGAGAGTCTGTGAGAGCAGTGAGAGTTGTGAGAGATACCGGGTAAGAAAGAGCTGACAGTGTGGAGCAGCATGGGCACACTCTTAGTGGCCGGCAAAGCCTCACAAAGATGCACACAGTTGCTGATAGATTGACTTCGCTTTGCTGCCCACAGAAGCAGCGAAGGAGAGCGCAGGGGAGAGAGAGATAGAGACAGACAGACAGTCAGAGAGAGAGACGGGGAAAAGGATCAGTTGCATTCTACAGCTGTGGTAATAGCAAGACAATTTATTAAAGGTGAAGCGTGTCATTTCTGTGCCAGCAAACTCACACCTCTGGCTGAGCCAATATTTAGGCTTCAGAATTCGTAAAGTTGTGTTCATTTGTAAAGATTATTCTGAAGAACAAAACCTTTTGTTGGTCACAGAACTTATTTTCTGCAATAATCCAAAAGCCAATGGAAAATCCTATTGGTTTTTGTGAAGGGAACCAGGGTGATGCTGGCTTATGGGTCAGCCTGCAAAAATACGTCAACACTGCTCAGACTGATGGTTTGTTTTAGGGATGTTCATTTTAACCGGTTAACCGTTAACCGACCGTAAGAATTTTTGACCGATTAATACAATCAGTTAAACGGTTTAAAAAGTCAATTAATTATTTTTTTCCCAGTAATTTATCAAAATATTTAAAAAGGTTTGCTGCATGGTTAAAATACGCTACGCGTATATAAAAAAGTTGCGTTTAAAAAAAAAAAACCCATGTTCTGTTGTTTGCTGCATTTTTCGGATGTAAAATTAATCCCCGGGAAACACATGTTAGTATTTTTAATGGGTCACAGACACTTATCCTGTCTAATTTAATTCAGATCTAATTTAAAATAATCTTGTCGGTTAACGGTTAATAATCGGTTAACGAGCATCGGTTAAATAACCGAAATGAACATCCCTAGTTTGTTTAAAAGCACCTATTAATTAGCTTACTTCGAAATGTCTCTGCATTTTGAACTGGAATAGGAGACAGTATTTTAAAATCCTCAAAAATGACACACTTCAGCTTTAAATGAACAGCATGTTGTTCCCAACCCTGCAGTAACACAAAAGAGGTTGTCATTGAGTGTTTTTTTTTTTTTTGTCTATTGATGTTTTGGAAATGCAGATAATACTTTGAAACTGAAATCAAGTGGGATTTAAGCAAATCAATGATGGAAAATACAATTATGCCTACAGTCGCGTTTCTCAGATTCACAAACATAAAAAGGTCCAAAACAAATGCATACAAGAACCAAATGAGAGTAACAAAATGGCTAGGGTGCTGACAACATTAGGAACCACAATATTGCACAGCCTTTTCACTATCTTAGCCATTACCCTGCTTTGATTCATCATTATAAAATGAATAATGAACGTATGAATATATCCACACAAAACAATACATCTGAAAAAGAGAACACTGTAGATTTTTCTATGCCTAATCGATGGAAATTATTATTTAGGAATTAAAAAATAAATATAATTAATTATTCACAAAAGTCAATTTTATAGAAATATTGTTTAGAATCAGCATGCAAGTTGTGATTATCTTTTTTTTCTGTATTGTGAAAAATGGCTTATAAAAACAGAAAAATTATCAAGGATGGGACTTGATTTTGTCCATTGGGATCATTGTCATTTGCGAATTGCTGCAATATCCTGTGTGTGATAAGTTGCTGGAGGGGTGAGGTTCTTGTCCCATGCTCACAGGAAAATTATTTAAATTAAAATTTTATTATTTTGATTAAAGATGAGCACATGACTTTAAAAAATAGTAATGATAATGTGCACAGATAAATCACTTATGGTAAACAAAACAATATTCCATAAAAAATAGGCCAATCAGAGCACACATCGCTTTTTCAGACCGATTAGTTTTGTAAAAATCGACGCGTTTCAAAAAGGCGGGGCATAGAGGAGAAACAATAATGTACAGTATGTGGAAAATAATGTGTTTTTTGAACTTTAAACCGCATAAACACATTTCATTACACCAAATACACAAAATAATGTTCTTTTTAGCAGCATCATATGACCCCTTTAAAGATAAACCTTTTAGTGCAAAAACACCGGTAATTCCCACCTCATGCTCTTAGTTCTGATTAGACTGCGTCACATCTGGTCAGGCAGTTGCATACAGCTGTAAACCTAAGAAATTTCAATGCTAACGAAGCTCAAATCTGATCTGAAAATCCCAAATATGCATATAGTCGGAACTTGACACAACTCCTGTACTACTCTCCACTGGAAATTAATGACTTCCAGTCGGTCTTTCATCAGAGATAGGAAAGGTGGCTTGAGAATGACAGCCTGACACAAGCGATAAAAAAAAAAAATAGAATGTATCTTCTACACGAGTGACCTGTAAGTCTGGTGGCTTACAGTAACACTACACACCTTTCCTCTCTTCATGGTCCATTGATATATCAGTCATGTCTATGTAATCAGGGTCAAGGGGTTGTTGAAATGACTAAGCCAAAGTATGAGCAATAGTAAATACAGAGTTCTGGCATGAAACTCTAGATGGCGCAGTCCGATAGGTCTTGCTCAATCCTTAGCAGTTGCAGCTTGCTTCAGAAACCCTCCCCCTTCCCCAGCTCCACCTGTATAGATCTGCTACGAGGTGATTTATGTATGCTATATGGGGGTTATTCATATGTGTTTTATGTGCAGCAGCAATATTTCTTACATGATCACAGCAGCATGTTGTGGATGTATTGGCAGTAGCATGTCTCGGTACTTGCTCTGCCGCAGCAGCAGCAGCGTAGCAGATCTATTCCGCCAAGACCAAATACATTAACATTGTCATGTACATTACCATGCTAATCCCTCCAAGAGTTGTCATGACAGAACAGTGAACGCCAATAAAAACACACAGACTAAAATGCAGATTCTGTTTCACGACTCCATGAAGGCATCACATCAAAGTGCAATCTGAATGAACTCTGGAAGTGTTAGTTCTGTAAAGAGCATTTTCACCAACAACCGATTGGTATTTTTACTAGAAATAAGCTGAAACAGAGGACACACGCGCTCTCGTTTGGCTCATGGCGTCCTTTGATACTCAATCCCGAGAAGGAAATATGAAGCACATTATTTCAAGTTTGCTCTGCCAGCTCTGATAAGACAAAACATTAGCATTGTGTTTTTTTGGCCACTCCATGTCACGTCTGGAGAAAAGCTGTGAAAGCGGAGGGCTCTATTATTCCCTCCACGGCGCGCTTTAATTACCGCCTTTTCTTTCTAGATTACATCGCTTTCGCCGTGTTACCTATTTATGCATATTAATGAGCATTAATTACGCTCTTAATGAAACTATCAAAAACAGGCAGGCAGTTTGATGAGGCGGCTCTCCTAACGAGGAGGAGAGGACGCTGGGCTGTTTGAAGATCAATGTAGGAGAAATCCAATTAGGCAAAAGAAAAGGGGGGAATTTAAAGCCACATCGTTTCATGTGCGCACACACAATCGAGGATGTTTCTGGGGGCGGCGTGTGCGAGAGGCATCCTTCAGTCTCAAACGCATCTACTCCAAACTCAACAAGCTCTCCACCATAACGAGATACAATCATCTCCAAACCAGGAAAGATTAAAAGGGAAATATTTCTGCGCATGGAGACAAAGAGACAAACTCATGTTTGAGAGAGAGTGTCACATGGATTCAGTTCCACTCGTTCTATACATGATGACAGCAACAGAAGAATTTCTGTCTCCACAAACGCTGTCCCACGGATGGAATTGTGGAATGCAGTCATAAAAATGGAATTTACAGCATAATGCAAAATGTCTTGGAATTTGGAAAATTTTTGCTGGAAGCTGAAAGAAATTGTGACAGAAATACATTGCTATTGTACAGTACGCTTCTCAAAAGTATGCATTAATAAAATGATTAAAACTTTTTTTATGGAATATCACATTTTTTCCTCCATGTTTTAATTTTAACACTAACGTTCTGTTGTGTAGCACTTTGCAAGACCAAAATAAAATTATTCAATTGTTGAAGTTTTATGAATTTAATTGATTATTAAAATTTTATTCAACCATTAAAACAGAATTCAGAAAAACTGAATTGTGACAAAAAAAAAAAAACAGAATCCAGAAAAAAAAAAGAATAAGGGGAAAAAATAAAAAATAAAATGCAATCTGGGAAAAACAAAACATCTTCAGGCAAATATGTTTAGAATTAAGTGAATAAAACAAAGCAAGCTGTAAGCAAGGCACCCTGCAGACATCTGAGATAGACTGTGTTCATCTGGAGTGTTCATGAGAGCTGCAGATTAACTCTAACCTGAAGCTTTCTGCCTGACGTTGTTGCGAGCTTTCTCCACAGCGGGAGCTCCAGTGGTGGTGGCACTGCGGAACCTCATGGGTTCCTGAGTGCCCACCTGATCTCCAGAGCTCCTCCAGCTCAAGGAGAACGACCGTGCTGCATCTGTAGACTTCTGGGAGTCCTGCATCACTCCTGAAACACACACACACACACACACACACACCATTACTACTGTAACTGTCTCTGATTCAAACCCCCGATATCCAGGGGTGTTACTTTACATGCAAAGCAAACATGTCAAAATGGCATTCACAATCCATTTTCTTGCTTCATAATGTGACATATTTCTGAGTAGAACAAGACATTCGATTTAGGGGATGAAAATGAACTTGTTTTCCCCAGAAGAAAGTGACAGTGTATTGTTTATGGTCAATAAACTTCGGATTAATTAATAAAAGTAGCAATTTCACCATAAAAGCATGTAAGTAAAGTCTGCTGCGTTTGATGACTTTCAGTACTGTGAAAGTGTAAAAGAAAAGAAACGACAAACACACGCTACTGTATCAGAGTAGTTTTATCATATTAACTACACTACACAGCATGTTAGATGGTTTAACATGTTACACACTCTCATTCAAAAGTTTGTGGTCAGTAAGATTTGGTAATGTCTTTGAGAGAAGTCTCTTATGCTCTTCATAGTTTTGTGGAAACCATGGTGTATTTTCTTTAGAGTTAACTGCAGTTCAGTTGCAAGGTCAATTGAAGTACAGTTTCTATCAAGCTAAGATGCAGATTTTTACTGCTAATTTTTTTTTAATAAGGACATGACAATTTGATAGCCTTTATATAGACACTTAAGAATGTATTGCCTATTAAAGCATTATTAATGCATATTTTTCATTTAAAGGGGTCTTCTGATCATCCTTGAGATGGTTCTACACCTTCATTTGAGTCCAGCTGTGTTTGATTATACTGATTGGACTTGATTAGGAAAGCCACACACCTGTCTATATAAGACCTTACAGCTCACAGTGCATGTCAGAGCAAATGAGAATCATGAGGTCAAAGGAATTGCCTGAAGAGCTCAGAGACAGAATTGTGGCAAGGCACAGATCTGGCCAAGGTTACAGAAAAATTTCTGCTGCACTTAAGGTTCCTAAGAGCACGGTGGCCTCCATAATCCTTAAATGGAAGACGTTTGGGATGACCAGAACCCTTCCTAGAGCTGGCCGTCCGGCCAAACTGAGCTATCGGGGGAGAAGAGCCTTGGTGAGAGAGGTAAAGAAGAACCCAAAGATCACTGTGGCTGAGCTCCAGAGATGCAGTCGGGAGATGGGAGAAAGTTGTAGAAAGTCAACCATCACTGCAGCCCTCCACCAGTCGGGGCTTTATGGCAGAGTGGCCCGACGGAAGCCTCTCCTCAGTTCAAGACACATGAAAGCCCGCATGGAGTTTGCTAAAAAAACACCTGAAGGACTCCAAGATGGTGAGAAATAAGATTCTCTGGTCTGATGAGACCAAGATAGAACTTTTTGGCCTTAATTCTAAGCGGTATGTGTGGAGAAAACCAGGCACCTGTCCAATACAGTCCCAACAGTGAAGCATGGTGGTGGCAGCATCATGCTGTGGGGGTGTTTTTCAGCTGCAGGGACAGGACGACTGGTTGCAATCGAGGGAAAGATGAATGCGGCCAAGTACAGGGATATCCTGGGCGAAAACCTTCTCCAGAGTGCTCAGGACCTCAGACTGGAACTAAGGTTTACCTTCCAACAAGACAATGACCCTAAGCACACAGCTAAAATAACGAAGGAGTGGCTTCACAACAACTCTGTGACTGTTCTTGAATGGCCCAGCCAGATCCCTGACTTAAACCCAATTGAGCATCTCTGGAGAGACCTAAAAATGGCTGTCCACCAACGTTTACCGTCCAACCTGACAGAACTGGAGAGGATTTGCAAGGAGGAATGGCAGAGGATCCCCAATTCCAGGTGTGAAAAACTTGTTGCATTTTTCCCAAAAAGACTCATGGCTGTATTAGATCAAATGGGTGCTTCTACTAAATACTGAGCATTTTTCAGTTTTTCTTTTTTAATAAATCTGCAAAGATGTCAACAATTCTGTGTTTTTCTGTCAATATGGGGTGCTGTGTGTACATTAATGAGGAAAAAAAATTAACTTAAATGATTTTAGCAAATGGCTGCAATATAACAAAGAGTGAAAAATTTAAGGGGGTCTGAATACTTTCCGTACCCACTGTATATACCTATAGCTATTGTAGCTTGTTAAAGACTAAAAATATGTGAGAAATGTAATAATTCCCATCTTTTATTGTTGTTGTTGTTGTTTTCCATTTGTTGGGGGTCAGTTTGACCCACATATTTTTTGTTCAAGCAGCACAACACAATTTCTTTTTTTTTTTGGTCATGACTACTTGTACTGACTGTACACAAATGTGCAAATAAATACAAGTTACTATAAATATTATCTAACATTGTACTAAATTTAAGTAGCATTTATTGCTATTTGTACTTGCTTTGCCTTTTCTTATTACTTTTTCTCAAATCTTTGTGAGGGTAAACTCACAATTCTTTTCAGAGCTGCAACAGTGTAATAATTAAAATCCAAAACATCAAAAACAACCTCTGAAGGATTTTTTGACTGTGAAACTTAAAGTCCCCCTGTAGTGAAAATCTTATGTTGTTTATTTGTCTATGTGGTGTTTTTAATTTGCTTTTAGACAAACCGTGCGCCAATCCATTAATCAACACCATTGCTGAGTATTTTCTCCTTAAAACTGTAGTTTCCCAATGACAGTCCCAGAAACGTGGTTTGAAACAGCCCTCGGTTTGCCATGTCACAAAATTCAATAACCAATCACGTCAAGGGATAGATTCCTATCATTAGCATATCCCTCTCTCCATTTATACAAATGCGGCGCGCATAAAGATCATAGCATAGAGATTGCATGCAAAATATAGGATTACCAGCACAAAACATCCATGAAGCTGTGGTTTAACGTGAATTTAGAACCGCTAACTTGAATAATAGCGCGCGCGAATTAAGAATCACAAACTTGGCTGCATCTTGTCTTCAAGGCATTTTGAGGACACAACATCGTCAAGTAAGTAACTTTAACGACTGTTACAGTGTCCGCTGTAGTTGTCCGCTAGTAAAAACATAGTTTTATCAGTCATTATCCATGGATCAGGAGGCCTTGGCTGGTATGACTGAGTGGAGGCGGGGCTAATTTGCGTATTCATAGATCTGTGCATAGTAAATGAGGCAAGGGTGTAGAATTACATTCAAGCTATTTTAAGGCATGAGAAAATTATTTTCAGAAGAAAAAAACATTTAAATATGTAATTTTAATGATCAAAGATGTGTTTTAAGGGATACCATCTTTGACTACAGGGGGACTTTAAATAGATACGAAATTTTGCTTTTCTTTCTTCCTTTCCTTATTTTTTAAAGTTTAAAAAAGCATCTATTTGAAATAATTACAAAAATTGTATCACTGTTAATGTCTTATAAGTTATACTTTTATTATTTATCTGTTTATTATGTCTATGCTGAATACAATTATTATTATTATTATTATTATTATTATTATTATTTTTACTTGCTCCAAACATTTGAATGGTATCACGGTTTCCAAAAAAAATAAATATATAAAGCAGCACAATCATTTTCAACATAGATAATAATAACAACAAATCATATTAGAATCAATGCATATTAGAATGATTTCAGAAGGATCTGAAATATATTCAAATATAAAACATTTCCTTTAAATTGTGATAATATTACCGTTTCATGTTAAGCTGAGATGAGAGGGTGTGTGTGTACTTGTTTATGCTACATTGTGAGGACCAAATGTCCCCACGAGGTAAAAACATTTTAAAAATATAAAATTATGTTTATCTGAAAGTGTAACAATGCAAACAGGTTTTCTGTAAGGGGTAGGTTTAGGGTTAGGGGATAGAAAATATCGTTTGGTCAGTATAAAAGTAATAGAAGTCTATGGAAAGTCCCAACAATTCACAGAAACAAACATGAGTGTGTGTGTGTGTGTGAGAGCACCTGCAGGGTGGGCTGGATGCCAGCCTTCATGTCCTGATTCTGTTCTTCAGTCATACAGCCTCTGCTGATGGCACTGCTGAAGGAGTAAGTGCGCCCCCAACTGGACGATCGTTTGTGTCCATGAGTCTCCAAGACCTGACGGGTTGATACAGAGCAGGTGAGTGGAAATAACTTAATGAATCAGCATAAACAGTATTTTGTGTATGAGCGTACCTGCACGTGTGCAGTGTCCGTCTCAGAGATGAGGTGCTCTTCCTCTCCATCTTCCTCCTGGCTTGTTGTCTCAGGCTCAGCCATGAAATTAGGTTTTTCCTGCAGAATCCACTTCCTATATACTTTGATCACCTTGCGAGTGACTGAAGCTTCACAGGCCGGCAGAAGGAAAGCCTAAGTAACGATAAAGAACAAATTATACACACTCACACAGTTTTTACAAGTCTCATCTTCTATAACAGGGACTTTTGAACTGTTTGATACCAAGGGTCCTCTTATAACATATTGTAAAATGTAAAACAACAGTTATACATATTGTTTCCAAAAAAAAAAAAAAAAAACTTTCTACTCTGAATTTTTCACTTGGCTTAATGCAGGGGTTAAAGCAAAAGAAAAAATATATATTTTGACTGAAAATGCTTCCACAACCAAACCTGTCACACACCCAGTTTAAGAGCAGTTTTTTTCTTGTAATTAGGAGCACTTGTCCTAATTAAAAAAATTTAGGAGCACCTTCTAATCAGTAATAAATAAATTCTGACCAAAAATTTGCCTTCCTAATACGAGGTGACATTTGACTTATTTGAAGTTATTTACAGGGGCATTTTCTTTTTACCTTTGTAAATGCATTTTTCTAATTTTATTAAATGCATGCAGTGTTTCCTCTAGGATTTTTTTCCAGCTGTGGTGGTGGCAGGACTATTTCCCATGGACCACGTCCCCTCCCCACCCAAGAATCACGTGCACTCAGAATTGAATTTATTTTAAATAAAAAAGACAAATAAATAGTAAAATAATAAAACAAGATCAAATAAATTAATTACAATCAATAGCACAAACAAAAACAATAACAAGATACAAATTAAATTAACAGTACTTTAATTTTTTCAGTTAGGTCTAACTATAAACTATTCAACTGTAAAATAACACTGATAGTCTTCACTGTATAATGAAAGACAGCAGAAGGTTTATTTAGGCTGTTGTCTCTTTAAGACCTCATGCACAAATCTTATATACTGTTACACATGGCTCTATGCTTACTTTTCTTTTTAGGAGCGCTTGTCCTCCTAATTTAAAACATTTAGGAGAACCTTCTGATCAATAATTCTGATAAAAAATTGTATCAAAAGGTGACATTTGACTCCTTAAAGTGACTTGCAGGGGTATTTTCTTTTTACCTTTTTAATGGCATCATCTGTCAAATTCAAAAATGTATGTTTATACGCTTTTTAAAATGTATATTTAAAACAATATAATAAGAAGTAGAATAAGACAAATAAGTTACCAATCATGAAATTAGTATTAATAAAACAATTATTTGCACTACAGAGGTGGCACAGAAGAACACAAAAGTGGCTTGTAGGTACATTTTCAGACGTTTAATGAGGCTCAGAGGTGGCATGAGTGCAATTAAATTCATAAATTCATTTGGAGATTATTGTTTTAAATATAACATTTTGAATACAGAAATATTAAATGATTTAAATAACTGAAATTATACGTTAAAATTAAACTAAATCTTCCAGCAGGTGGCGGCAAGTCACTGATTTTATCACTGAAGAATTCATTCAATTGATTCGTTTGAACGGCTGAATCATTCAGGAATGAAGCAAGTGACTGTCTTTATGAATGGGTAATCATGAATCACTGACTCACTAGATTCGTTCAAAAACGCACTTTCATTCATGAATGAAACACCGCTGTGTTTGCTTTTAGAGATGCGCAACGACTGAGCTGTTACTTTATTTGGAACTATTTTCGTTGATGAAATAGAGCAAAATCAGGCAGTACATGTTTATTGAACTGTTGTATTAAATCAATATCACATTTGCAAACTCCTTTAATAATTATTAAAAGCTGTCACTCTCCT
>NW_015646369.1:517684-527029 GCF_001515625.1 Sinocyclocheilus rhinocerous | reverse complement strand
AATTTTAACATTTATTAGACTTTAAAAATAACTTCTAATTTAAGTGAACTTAAAACAATCTTCACATAAACCCATTATAATAAATGTCATATTTACCTGTGTCCTTCAGCAGAAATACACAGAAATTGAAATTGAAGTTATCAAACACTAAATTCTAAGTTAAATATAGATGAATCCTTAAAGCTATAAAGGTTATTTTTTCTTCTTTTTCTTCTTTGTCCTTTGATTAATAGACATCACAGCAGCTGGTTATTAGGTTGTTTTGGCTGCTATTTCTTTAAGAGCTGCCGCTGCTGAACGTGACGCGGATCTGACACGCATCATATTTTCTCTTTTTACCTTTTCTGACCCACTTCAGGTCATTAGTATTAATGATCTGACGAGTTAAATCGGGTGTGTTAGATGAGTGGTTTTGAAAACCATTTCAGAGACATGTTCTTAAATGTGACTCATGCGAAGGGCGGCGATTAAGGGACGGGGTGATGCTGATAATTAGGGGGAGGCAGCCGACTCGTCACAATTAATATTAATTATTATATATATTTATATCAACACCGCGCCACCGGCAGTAGTTGGTCCATTACCACCGCGGTGGTAAAAATCTGCCACCGTCACAGCCCTAGTGCCGGTGTCGTGCCGAATTCTGCACCCTGCCAGATTATGCATCCCCTAGTATTGGTAGGTTTAGGAGTAGATGTAGGGGAGGGGTTAGGCAATCAGGTAGCGATTTCAACGAGGGGATGCATAATCTTGAAGGGGTGCAGAATTCGGCACAACACCGGCAGAACAACAACAATGCGCTACATGTTTATTTTCCACTCTTTTTTTATAATTGACGGAAATCTGTCGTAGCGACGGAAAACTTTAATCCCTGTTGATGTGTGAGCCCAAATTTAAAAACCCCTAGTCTGTAACATATGTGAGATAAAATAGTTTGCTTTGTAGATAAAATGTTAGAAAACATGCTGTTTAGACTGCATATGGTTATACTAGGATAGTAATTCTTTATTCTGATTCACATGAAAACTGTAATAATTAGCCTAATCTAAATAAACAGATAAATAAATCTTCTGGTGTAAGCAGTTTAACATGATGAATAGATTCTGGCCACAGGGTGGCAGCAAAAGACAGAACATCTGAACAAAAGTTTCATTTTCTGATACAAATCATCAATTGATTGATGTATTATAATTGTGTGTGTGTATACATACTGGTGTAAAAATCTACTGGTAAAATCTACATATTGAAAAACACTATAGGTGTTAAATAATGTTCTTTGTTTTCCCTTCCTGTCACTGTGTAGCCCATACAAAATAAAATGCCAGATACAGTTTGTCTAACCAAAATACTAGTAATAACCAGGGGGGAAAATATATGCATGATGCAGGACTTTTAATTATAAACAAGCCTGAAATACACCAGGACTCTTATTTTGAAAACATCTATGCTTTACTATTTCCAGCTGCTCATTCAAACAAACGAGGGAGATAAATTGATATGCACTCTGAGGACAGTCTACAACATATACTATAAACACCATACAGTAAACACTCATAATTTATCAATAGTTGATCATAAATAATCTACTGGCAAAAAGGCGTAGTTTTCATTGATTGTGAACTGCTCTGAAACCGTGAGCCTTTAGAAAGTACAACAGCATTGCATTTTGACTTTGAATGTGCAGTGCTCATATTTATTTGATTAAATCATAGGTTTTTGAAGTTTAATAATAACATTACGCTGTATTGTGATTTCTGCTTTTCCACCCACAAACTTGAGATTAACCTCTTAAAATTATAATTAAAACATTTGTTATACCATATTTAGGATATATACATCTTTAGATGATTTTATAGAATTTCAATTATATTTAAACAAATTATATATACTTGTATACATATCATATCGTCACTTATGTATCTTAAAACGTACTGCATTATGAGACAGCGGACAATAAAAATACCAATACCGAGCTCTGGACAAGTGTCCAAATATTTTTAGGGTCACTATATCTCTAACCAAGTAGAATATGTCTAAAATCATGCGAACATGAGGTGAAATAATGTAAGCAACAGAAGCACTCAGCACCTGATGGAAGACCTCATTGACGAAATTGACGTTGTCTCGTGTGGAGAGCAGGATGGACTGCACCATGTCGTAGACGGTGCGATGCTCCTCCTCGATGCTACACAGACTGGAGTTGCTGCCCCTGCGATCTGACAGCGTGCTGCTGTTGGAGTGATTCTTCTCCTGTTCCACAGGACCGTTGGGCTCAGAGTCTGTGCTCTTCTCCTGACTGATCCCGCCCGCAGTCACAGTCTGAACACAAACACAGGGAGAAGAAAGAGCTTCCATGCATTAACTACATATATACAGTTTATAGTACTAAGATTTAATAATTTCTAAGACTTCACCCATTTTAAAATAAAATAAAATACAATGTATAAGAAAATAATTAAAAAAAAGAATGTGGAAAAGTGTCTACACTCCTTGGGAAAACACAAACTTAAATGAAAATAAATAAAAAGTACATACATACATAAACAAACAATTTTGCACAGAGGTTCTGAGGCTATTGTTGTAATGCAATATGTTAAATAATGAGAAGAGAAAGCCGCTCAAATATGAGATGGCAGAGAACCTGCCACTTTTCCTTCAGAAAAATATATTTTGCCAACCGTTTTGTATTCATATGCACCTTACTGATATATATGACAATATGTGCTTCTATTAGCCAAAAGCCATTATTAGATGCACAGTATTATAAGAACAACGTTTTCTACACACTGCATACTTTAAGTGTATGGCAAAAAAGCAACTTCTTTTGTGGAAAAGTGTGTGTTTGAAGTTGATATTGCATTAAACAACACATGCTTTACAATGTTTTTGCATCTGCGCTTTTTTCAAAAGAACTATTTTTTAACTAAAATAAATAAACAAATAAACAGCATGAGGGTGAGCACATGACGACAGAAATTTCAATTTTGGTTTTATTGTTCCTATAATGAATTTGCCAAATGAGTTTCAATTAAGAAAAATTATATTTCCTTTTAGTGAGTATGCTGTCTCAGAAGATATCTGTAGCTACTGTAGTTGACAGTGAGACAGCGGTTCTCTGTCATCAAGCTTCCTCCCACCTGGATGATCTTAGGAAGGACCTCTCCTCCGTTCTTAGAGCTGCTCGTGGCCGAGTTCACATACTTCTTCTCCAGGAAGAAGTTAACGAGCCACGTGATGAAGGCCACGCGGGGAGCCAGGTACTGATCCCTAGTGCAGTATGTGCTCTCACTGTTACGCGTCACAGGGACGTAGAGGGGCTTTGGTCTGTGAACGGGAAGATCTGTGTGAGAGAGAAAGGAAAGGAAATACAAATTAAAAACAAGAAATACGTTTTGAGCCATTGCTTTGACACAGCACCTGTCAATCACTATAAAACTAAAACTGCGATATGGCTAAGTGTGCTTATCAAGCTGCAAAAGGCTGACACCCTGCGTGTTTCCGAGTGAAGCGCAGCACTGTGTTCATTTACAGGTGAACACTGCTCGATCCAGTGTTTTCAGCATCTCAGAGTGGCCATGGTTCACAGTGAATGCGGCGAACTAAAGACCTATGCGTCCTGTCAGTTTAACATGAATTTTGTAACACACTGTTTGGCAGTTATGCTTTATATTCACATTCCCATCATTTCCAGCATTGTTGTGGACAGATCATTTTACTAATCCTGTAAAGAGAAATGTATTGTTCTGTTATCACAGAAACTTAGCCTCCCTGCAGTTTTATACCAAAATAAGAGCTCCACAGGTTTAACTCTTTTAAGTAAAGAAATTCATCGTTAAGCCAAATATTGTGTAAAATGTGAGCTGCTAAAATAAGGTTTATTGTGAAACATTACTTCACCTAATTGTGGCTTGTAGAGGTTGGTTTGTTTTGTGAAAGTGGGGAAGAGTTGAGGCAGGTAGTACTTCTTGAACAGGGAAAAGAGAAATCTGAAGCCTGTGTCAGTCATGGCTTAAGCTAAGGCCTGTCTGTGAAACCAGGCCTAAAAGTATTAATATTTTTAATGTTCTGTAATTGTTCCTTTGGGGTAAAAAAAAAAAAAAAAAAAATCTGATTCAGATTGCATCATGGCAATTCAGTTATAAGCAACATGCAGACTTCAAACAGAAACAAAGCAGGTCACAAGTATTATCAGCCAAACACTGACATGAGCAGCTCTGTCTCACCTGGAGAACCATGACCTTAAGCACAATCTGGAGGACAGAGCAGGTGTGGTCTTCTGCCACCTTCTCTCCGGGAACCGCAGGCACCAGTGGGCTGATCTCCTCTGGCACAATCTTGGCTACAAAACCACAAACACCGAGTCTGAATATACTCATAAACATCTGAAAGGTGAGGTGTGTAATTCATGATCCAGAAAGCACCATGGATTTGTAAAAAAAAAAAAAAAAGAAACTAGAAGAAACTTTGAGTGGGGCTTGTCATCACAATGCTAGGGTTTTCTGGATGGCTCCTATTCTGCTCTATAGATCAGAGGTTCTCAACCTTTCTGACTCCAAAGGGCCAAACTGTTAAAGACTATATTCAAAAGGTCCCTAAAAATATAACTAGTACTTCTGCTGTAATAATAAAGTTTCTTATTTTAACCCATTTTATGTAAATTTAATGTTTACATTTATTTATTTTAATTTATTTATTTTATGTATGTATGTATATTTGTTCTTCAGATTTCACATTTTTTTCTGAGCAATGAATTGACATGATTTTTTTCTAGTCTTTTGTGATTATGGGATTTTTCCCCCTTTTCCAAAAATAAATAAATAATTGGATCTTGCACACTTTTCAATCCACCTGTAACATGATTCCCAGTTACACAGAAATTCTTCCAAAGAGGACAATGAGGAAGAGGTCCTGTGTGACTGAAATGTTTGTTGTGGGTTTTAAATGCATGGAGCACTTTATTTTTTGCACATGAATAATAATAGAAGATTGCTGGTATATCTGCATGTAATCCTTTTTTGGATATGCAGCAAACTAATTTCAAATATCGATTTTCTTTCTCTCTTTGGAAGTTTTTTTTTTTTTTCCTACAAATATATTTGTTACTCACAAATAATTTCTACCCAGCTTGACATAACTACGAGAAATCATATTTATTTATATTTAAATAATATAAGAAATTAGATCTCATTATAGAAGTTTTCCAGATCTAGAAATTACACTTTTAAAATTCACTTATATCCACATTTTCCAAAAGCGAGAACATTCTGGTTCTTAAATAAAATGGTAGTTGTTGAGGAAAAAATGGAAATAAAAAATGGTGTCAGCTTAAATTTTGATTTTATTTGTTTGTTGGTTTTATCTTATTTTTAATTAGTTTAAGCCATCTCAAGGCACTTCTGTACGTTTGATGAGGCCTCCGATTGGGTCCCCTGCTTGAGAACCACTGCAGATATTTTGGTGTATGTCTACAGGACATCATCATGAGCACAATCACCCGCTACCACACAGCAAGCTGCACAACATAACAATAATGGTATACATGTTCAAATTTTATTCTTAAGTATGAGCAACAGAAATTGTGACGCCTCAGCAAACATTACTACTGATGCTCCAACAACATGCAGTCCTGCGGAAAAAAACACACGACTGGTTGAGCCAGATGTTCAGAGCATTCAAACAAACAGCAGCACAGTCTGTTACAGTGTGCATTATTATGTTTAAGAGTCTAAATGTACAAATTGCTTATACTTTAATGTCATCTATGCACAGTAAACTGGGATAATATTTGAAGTTTATTTGAATAATTATTCAAAAACTTGAACAACTCACTTTTTGCAAGATCTGCATGCGGCTTATTTTTATCACATGGACTGTGTCAGCTCAAAGCGTCGTGCCACATTGTTCCTGCCACTACTGTCTTTGTCATTGCAGAAGGCTGAACAGCCTTCAGTGTGAATAGCCTATGTGTTGCACTAATGAAATCTATTCAGACATAAAGCACGTCAGCACAGACAGAAAGGAATATTCACTGATTTCAAATGCATATGAACACATCCACAGTGCTTGAAAGGAATAGGTCATTACCGGTTCAAGGGCATCAATAAAATCTATTCCGAGAGGAAACATCAAGGGAAATCATTCCTTTCAGCATTTAACAGACTCTGACCTCCTTTTCTGAGGATGCTGTGCCACCATTTGATTATTACACTCTAATACTAGATTTAAAGTGCCTTTGTGCCACAAGAGCATTAATGGCCATCATTAAAAATGACATTCCCAGACAGAAACACAGTAGATGTGTTGTAAATGGTGAGGGATAAAATGAATGAAGGGTAAAACTGTGAACACGGAAGAATAAGAAGGTAATTTTGTTACTTCAGGTAAGATTAGGGATGCACGATATTATCGGACTGATATCGGAATGTATGTAAATATCGGCATCGGCCCCGATATGAAAAATTATGCCGATATGTCTTGCCGATAAGAGGAATGCGTTAACTCACATGTGCTCAGGGTATCCTAGTGATTAGTTCAAGTCAGGAGTATGGCTAATTCTTGAAGCAAAGTTTTGTCTGATTGATGATTAGATTGACTGTTTTGGATCGCTGCATTTAATCTGTGAAAGCACGTACAGAATGACGCCTTAGGTGTGTGATAGAGTAAAAAGCAAGTGCAGTGGCAGCAGCGGCAGCAGTGACAGCCTCCCCCAGGTCCTAATGCCCGTTCGGTAAAAAGTTTTAATCTGTAGGGGGCGCTGTTGGCCTACTTCTAATTAAATTAAAAGGAAAATAGCCTACACAAATAACATTTAGACTGTGTTTCTGATTAAATAAAGCAGTATTTAATAAGCTATAGCTTACATGAAAAAAAATTACAAACATAACACTTGTAAATTAAATAATTTTATATATACTGATTTATTCATTAATATGTAATATGTTTTATTTTTTAAACAAATCATAAGCTCTAAAAGATTTTCAGAATTTTTACAACTCTTGCTTTAGACCATCTACAAATGTTAAATCTTAAAATAAAATGTTAGGGTAAACTGCATCTATCTGGGAAAAAAAATGCAGCGATTGATATATAGTTTATTTAAGCCTATAGTTATTTTCAAAGCTTCAATGTACTGTCAAAAAACCTTCATTATTGTTTATTTAATTCTAACAAATAAGTTATTGTTAAAAACTAACCACAATTAAAAATATTTTGCTTATAATTTCTGCACAGGAGAGACTTGGTGTTGTTTCCAAACAATAGGAAATATATCGGTATCGGCCAAAATGAGTTGAAAAATATCGGCATATCGGATATCTGCAAAAATCCAATATCGGGCATCCCTAGGTAAGATAGCACATGTACAGCATTTACACTGAGTTCAGCTGATTCGTTTATGTATTTGTGTAGGCCAAACTTGGAAATGAGTCTGTATTTTAGCACTTCTTGGAAACGAGTCTATATTTTTTACCATGCAGTTCCATTTAGCTTTTGCTTTTGCCAACCTTTATTTCGGCTTCAAAATACATAAATGTCATGCTCATTTGTGAAGATTATCAGCATGAACAATACATGTAAGAATCAGAATATTGCATTTTCTGCAATAATCCAAAAGCCAATGGAAAATCCTATTAGTTTTTTTGTCAAACAAAACACAGTACATACTCACTGCAGCACCCTAAATCATACATAAAAATGAAAAGAGATTTTAAAAAATGGCAAGCTCTCAGCTGATTGGTTGGATTTTTTTTAATATATTTTCCTAATAATTATGTCTATACTTTCTTTCAATTAGACTTGACCGCCCTATTTTTGACACGACACTGTATTATTGTGATATTACTGATTTCAGATTTATCCATATCTAACCTCAGGTAAAACAAAATATGCAAAGTAGCAGTTGACTAAAGTTGACTTTATGCAGATATTCTATAGGTTAGGAATAAAAGACTAAGGTTACACTTTATAATACGTGTCTTTAACTACAATGTACCTACAGTACGTAAAATAAAAAAAAATAAAAAAAACTTTTTACAAAACGGCAACCCTTTATTTAACTGTGTCCTTGTAACTGTACATTACATGCACTTATTGTAGTAATAACAGTAAATTCTGCATAATTACAAGCAACTAATCCTAACCCTTAATACTATTCTGTACATATTTGTTCAATTATATTGCAACAAAAACACCTTAAAATGAAGTGCAACCCAAAACCCTTTTGCTGTTATGGAGTTGGGATACGGATTTGTGGTATGGTTAGGTTTAAGCGTGAGTTAAGGGGTAGGGTCAACAGAGTAAATATAGATGTAATTACATAAATTAATTACAACATTGTATTTGCATGTGGCTTTTTAAAAAATATATATTTGTACAATGTACAAATATGTATATACACAGTAAGTGCACTGCATCAAATAATTCAATTAAATGTCAGTACATAGCAGCTAAAGACACTTCATATACAGTGGGTCCCAGCATAGTTGGCTATGTCAATGTGTGTGCATGTTTGTTACCGTCAGGCGGGTTGGAAAAGGGGTTGTATATGATGGTGTCCAGTGTGCAGGGTCCTCTGGATGAGGGTACAGCAGGGAATCCTGGGATCAGACAGGCGAAGATGAGAAGCTGCTCTTCGGCACAGTTACTCTGCAGAGCCTGCAGCCAGAGCAGGAACAGACGCATGCCCTCACAGCGGATCTGCACACACAAACACAACACCACCTCCTGCATTCACACTGATCCACAACAGATGTGTATGTCATCATTTTAAGCTCTTCTGATTCATTAATCGACTCACCTTGAACGAGTTTCCAGTGTGCAAAAGTTTTTTGAGAATAGAACCTATAAAAGAAAAGTGTTTAAAATGACACACAATCAGTAACTAATTTAATCGTTACACTGCTTTGTGATGCACAAAACTAAATGTAATTAAAAAGGTTACTATGATGAAGCGATCTGAAGGCTGACACCTGCTGCTGAGAGGACTTGTATCACAGTATGAGTCATATCATGGTAACAGTATAGCTCGTTTTCACTGCATTGTTCTTTTTGCTGGGAATTCAACCCAAAATGTTTTATATATTACACAACTCAATAATGTAGACTTTACTTAAAAAAAAAAAAAAAAAAAAAAAAAAAAAAAAAAAAAAAAAAAAAAAAAAAAAAAAAAAAAAAAAAAAAAAAAAAAAAAAAAAAAAAAAAAAAAAAAAAAAAAAAAAAAAAAAAAAAAAAAAAAAAAAAAACGCACCAGTGTCTGCTAATATTTGCTATGCAGGGCTCTATGCTTACTTTTCTTTTTAGGAGCACTTGTGCTCCTAACTTAAAAAATTTAGGAGCACGTTCAAAATT
>NW_015646369.1:502701-517261 GCF_001515625.1 Sinocyclocheilus rhinocerous | reverse complement strand
ACGGCCGCTGTCGCTCGTGTCGCCGGAAATCGCCAGCTCTCCATTGAAATTAATGGGATTGTGTCGCTTTGCTGTTGCGTGTCGCTTGTAGTGCGAACGGGGCTTCAGTCACTTAATATTAACTTCTTGTTTATTGAATTGTATTGTATTAAATCAGTATCACGTTTACAAACTCCTTTAAAAATCATTAAAAGCTGTCACTTAGTTCATCGATCTCACATTTATAATCAACGAAGCTCTCTACACTGCGCAATGAATCTCTTATTTACACCCGGTCTACACTTTGCTTATGAAAGGATTCGTGAGATATGTCTGTGATACATTACTCAACGCTGCAAAAACACGTAGAAACCTTTGAAGCTCCCCTGAGCGCAATCACAAATATGAAGATGATCGGGTCAGTCGCACTGGTGCTCCTAAAAAGATTTTCACATTTTCAAATGCGACTGAAATGGTCGCACTGTAGAGCCCTGCTATGGTGTCCCATGTACCTGTATAGAGTGCAAGAGTCTGTTTCCATATGTAAAAATCCATTCAAAAATTTATTTTTAATAATAACCTATAAAACTTTAAAGACAGACCTACTGTGAGCTGCAAGGTTGCTTTTTTTTGCATTTGGCTTTTTTTTAATAATCACAAAAGACATAATACAGTCAGTCTTCAAAAATTCTCAAACTAAAATTTATATAAAATGCATATTTTGCAATAAATGATTGTCTCTTTAGACATACTTAACATCAATAGATTTTGTATTTATGCTTCATTTTAAATTGTATTGTTGTTTGCAACACACCACGTGATTATACTGTAGTTTCTTCCCCACACTAAATCTTGTACCTTTGCTTTTTTTGTTTGATTTTTAGGCTACGTCCACACGAAGCCAGAGCTTTCCCTATCTGATCTTTTTTTTCCCCTCGTCTCAAGAAATATCTGCGTCCACACGAAACCACGAAACCGACACAAAACTGGAGTCTATAGTCTGTTCCATCGGACAACAGGCAAGTCTTGGGTTGAGAAATATTAGCAGTGCGAGACCTCGCGGTCCCGGGGGTCTGTAGCGCATTCGCTCTCTTCAGGAATGTCCTGCAGATCTGTAGAAGAAGAAGAGAATAAGAAAAATGAAGTAAAAGAATTATGAAAAATTAAAGCATATTTAGATATTAAACAGAGATGAGGCAGTTTTAAGTTCAGATGCTTTGGAATTTTACCAAATGATCTAGATGAAATGAATTGCTTCTTGACAATATCATTTATATCTGGAAAGTGTACTGTAAAGTTATCTAAGGCTACCTTCACACGAAGCCAGAGCTTTCCCTATCCAATCTTTTTTTTCTCCTCGTCTCAAGAAATATCTGCGTCCACACGAAACCGACACAAAACGATGTAGTATACATGCCAGACCAGAATGTGGCGCTGTAATTCTGCCACGTAGATACACTAAAAACGGAGAAGAAGACTTGGACTATGCGCATAAACCTTGCGCGCGGTATACAAACGAACATGGAACAATACATTTATTAATCTGGGTTAATGTTAGTTAATAAAAAGACAATTGTTCAGTGTTTGTTCATGTTTTTGTTACTGTTACGTGACGTAGCGGTGTCTGACTAGGGGCGAGACGTGGGCTGATTATTATAACGATATTTTCGTTTCAGAAAATATACGGATTCTCTGTCCACACGAAAACGCAAGGGTGGCGTTTTCAGATTTATTCACTCTGGGACCCGGTTTAAAAAAATATCGGTTTCACTCTCCCAAAACGCCGGATCCGTCTGGACGAAACGCCTATACGATACAAAATGTATGCGTATACAGCTAAACGCGTCTCTGTGTGGACGGGGCCTTAAAATACTTGCTTCAAATGAAAGTTTGTTATGTTGTTATTCACCTCGTAGCCAGTTGGTTTGGTTCACTGCTTATAACTCTTTAACTGTGACTTTTTAAAAATCCGAATGGGAATAACAGTTCCAGAATCAATGCTGCTGAAAAAGTGGTCAAAAACCCTTGGACAGCATTTTGTCTATTGTAGTTTACTTCAACTAGGAAATGCAAAAAGGATCCAAAAAAAAAAAAAAAAAAAAAAACCCAATAATTTTTATCACTCTCCCAAAACGCCGGATCCGTCTGGACGAAACGCCTATACGATACAAAATGTATGCGTATACAGCTAAACGCGTCTCTGTGTGGACGGGGCCTTAAAATACTTGCTTCAAATGAAAGTTTGTTATGTTGTTATTCACCTCGTAGCCAGTTGGTTTGGTTCACTGCTTATAACTCTTTAACTGTGACTTTTTAAAAATCCGAATGGGAATAACAGTTCCAGAATCAATGCTGCTGAAAAAGTGGTCAAAAACCCTTGGACAGCATTTTGTCTATTGTAGTTTACTTCAACTAGGAAATGCAAAAAGGATCAAAAAAAAAAAAAAAAAAAAGATCCAACTGTTGAATTTTATATTGATATGCCAGTTGTGGCATTGCTTGGCAATCGTAAGCAACACTCACTTAGTCACACAGTATCTACAGTACACTGGAGGATCAGACTCACCTTATAATCAACTGAGGAACTACTTCAACACGGCTTGGAAGTGGACTGAATCTATTAAAAAGCCAAGCTATGTTTTGATACTTTAGCTGACAGAGAGAGGATTGCGAGTGTAAGGAAACAATTTTGCCCAGCAAAGACATATAGCTGAAAACAATAACAATAAGCTTAGATACTGTTGCATCCATTTTTGCTTGAATTTCCCCTAGGCATCTGTCTGTCTGTCTGTCTGCCCATCTCTATGCGCAGGGCTCTAATTGAGGTTATTGCCTCCTTTGAGGGTCTTCCTGTACGGAAGACTGAAACCACGAGACGCATAATTTCATTTAGCAATTTGCATTTCAAATGAAGCCTTTCATTTGCATTTCTCATTTATTAACCTCCTGCTCTCAACTCTCTCTGTAGCTAATTATTTTCTCTGAGAAATTATTAAACCAGGTTACACTGACTCTCTCCTGAACCTGCTTTAACAGCAAAACGCATACAGACTGACTCATAAATAATCATGCACAAAGAAATACTGATACTGTAAGCAATATTTCAATTTCAACAGCTAAACTGTGTGGCATGAACCATGTGAGTGTAAAATGAGGTCTGAACAGCACTTACCTATACTGTGAAACTGCCATCGACTGTTGATTTTCTCAGGTAGAAGTTGCAGAATTTTCTGAAAGGAAAAATAAGGACACGCCGTGATCACATTCAACTAATAGCATAACATTCAAGAGCTCAATGTCAGTCATTTTTCACTTCATATATAGTTTACACCAATGATAGTAAAGTGGTACAAAAAAAAAAAAAGCCCATGCCAAGTTTCTGTCTCAGGTTTCTCCTTCAATGTAAGTCTATGCTTTTATTTTTCACCAGGCCACAACACAAACACTGATCACAGAGAAGCAAAGTAAACCTTTTATTCATCATTCAGGTTATGCCACCCACTAGGGGTGTGTGATATGTATCGTCTACACTATCGCAATTGTTGTTTAAACAATGTGGAAGCTGACATTATCAAGTACGTCGCTCACTTTGCAAAAAACAAACAAAGACAAATCTTGAGATTGAACACTTTCACTTCTTTATGTGGCCTAATAGAATGCAGTTAGAATGACAAAATTCAATATATGGGGCCAAAAAGCCTAGGCCTATATGGGCTTTTGTCTTATACTTATATCTTAAGATATAGTTAAGTAACATCACTTGAGCAAGTGTGCCATTTTCCTAAATATGTATGCAAATGTGATACAGATTTTTTTACAACAGTTCAATAAACAGAAAGTTAATATTGCGAGTTACATTTTAGACTTAATTTTTGCTTGGTTTTTGTCATTGCAAATAGTTCTGAACAAAGGCACAGCAGAACTGTTGTGCTTCTCAGAACAACACACAGCAGTGTTTTGTCTCTGAATTAATGAATGAATGAGTTTTTGAACAAACTGGGTGAATGGATTACTCAGTGACTCAATGATTAAGACCTGCCACCACCTACTGCTGGTTTTAATTTAATATTGAACGTATTGTTAATGTATTATCTTTAAAACATTAATCTCATAGTATTATTTATGCAGTTGTAGTGTAAATGCATCTAAATGCTGGTTTACAGTATGTGCAGCATCTGTAGCACTTCTGCAGTGCAACGGATTTTGTTGATACTTATTTCATTTGATTGGGAACAGCCTACAGTATCTCATATATAGATGTTATTGATTTAATGCAAACATTTGGTTTAAAAGATGATGCATAAATTTAATACGGTTCGAAAATAAAAAGTCCTTATAAAGGAAAAATGTCCTTGGAAATCAATTTAAGGTAGCAAATTTCACAGCTTAAAGAAAAAGTTAATTTATGCCACTGCTGTAAACTGACAAACGCACCGAATATAAAGAATGTGAAAATCAGCTGTTCACGACAGGCCATAAACCAGCCAAGATACCAGCACAAAAACACACTCTGCAAAATAGCTTCTAATTATTATTACCAACAAAAACAGAGAAAATACTGTTTTTTGACAATACTGCAACACCCACATTTTTGGGGAGTCTGGGAAGACAAAGGTTCCACCTACATGCTATTTATTTGAAACGGTCAGCAGAGAAAGATCAACACGCTCCAGCTGTTGAGCCAACTGTGACCTTACTACCACAAGACCCTTTTGACACCATATCATTAGCCTCTATTCACAGACAGTTAGATGTGTCCCTGGTGAGTGATACATACAGAGACAAGTGGGTTAAGATTCACTCTAATGGACAACGGTAATGTCATCAGTGGCAGTGCATTATGAGTAATGCCATTATAAGACACTCAACCAAAGAACAGCAACATGGGATCAAGTCTGTCACCGCAAACACACGTCCACAACTCAAAGAGTGGCATCCGTGACACTCTACAAGAAGAGGACACCATAATGTCACCATAATCTCACGTGCTACGCGACAGCCGTCACTCATCGTGTCATTCTCATTTACTTCCTGTGTTGATGTGGAACGTGATGACACATGAGTATGAGAGCATTCAAGCACCTCCGTATTGATCTTCAGCGTGTGGAAGGACAGCTCTGGATTACAGCCTGTCATTGTCGTGAGGAAACTGACAAATAACTGGAGCTGATATCCAGTGGCGGGATCTGTTTAAGCCTGCACGCTCGGGGATCGCAGAAGAAGGCTGAGGTTTCGGTAATGCTTCTTGCAGCGGTAACGGAAAGCGCTCCCCTGCCGGGCTGCAGCAGTGTCTGGGACGGCGGATTTGAGAAGGGTGGCGTGGAGTTTGCGAGCCGCTGCCAGTTGCCAGAGTCTGTGCTAATCTGCCGCAGCTCTCCAAGCATAAGAATGAAGCATTATCGCAGGCTTTTCTGCATCGCCGTTATCCACACTCGCCGTGCTTACCACATGGTGAGCATGACTGAGAATACACCAGCCGTGGAGTGATGGGCCTGAACCCCCAGGAATTTACAGCTCCCACATGCCACGCAACTTCTGAAGAAGAAACACCCGGACACTGCAACACCTGAGAAGTACACCAAAATGTGACACCACCATCCTGTCTGCAGTTCCAGTAGCACCAAGAACAGACTCAATGAAGTGCTGTTGGAGATGATGTACAGTGGTGGCCAAAATGATTAGAAAACTAGTATTTTCACTAGAGCTCGACCGATATGGGTTTTTTGGGGGCCGATAACGATACTGATATTAGGGAGTAAAAAAAGACCGATATCGATATATCTGCCGATATTCTTTGTGTATATTATAGTACAGTACCAGTCAAAAGTTTGGACACTTTCCCATTCGTGTGTCTAAACTTTTGACTGGTACTATATATAGAATACAGTATAAACATAAACAGAATATATATACATAAACACATTTTTTCCAATGATCACTCAAATGTGGTGATCAAACTTCAACTTTATTTCAATTCAATTCCATTCAACTTTATTTCACTTCGGAACATTCATTCACAGATTTGTGCTACTGTCTTCACAAACAGACGAAACTTACTAGAGAATTGTGAAGTGTGACATGCTATACCTCTGTAAATAAATACAATTTAAATTCACATCTCGCGCACTTTAATGGCCTTTGAATGTAACGTGTACGTTCCCTTCGAACTGGAATCATGCCGGAATATCATGTGAAGTCCACTTTGCAAGACACTTACAGTCGAATAAGACAACGCTTGAATGCTGCTGCCTGAACAAGAGACCTCCTTACTGAAGTGAAAGTGTTAGCTGGTGTCACTATTTCGTGAACGCAGCAGCGGATCTCCACCAAATTCGGGGGATACCTTCAGCTCGAGGAGCCCTCTGGAACGCCACCCTCCGTGAGTCTGTAGCCCCCCGGGATCGCCAGATCGGTCAGCATCCGACTGCAAATTTAACCGCCCGTAACTCCCGGACCCCGGGGGCTATCAATGGTGGTGGTGGTCTCATTCGAAAGGGGGCCTCGAGACGTACACTTGATTCGGTTCCTCGAGCTGAAGGGATTCCCCGAATTTGGTGCAGATCCGCCGCACCTTTACGGAGATATGGCCGTTCAAAGTTTTAATGGTATTCCATACACTTAAGCTTTAAAGCGTTTCATCCAGGTCGCCAGTAGCAAACAATGGAGCGCGCTCTGCTGGACAAACTACGCAATTACACCATTTACAAGCATTTTATCTGCGTTTTATGTTCTGTAAAAAAAAAATTCATATCGTTGGCATATCGGCGGCATATTCGCCGATACCGATATATCTGCGACAGGCTCATATCGGCCGATAAAATCGGCGAAACGATATATTGGTCGGGCTCTAATTTTCACCAGCTAAAAAATGGTTTTAAGTCAGTTATTTCTGGCCAACACTGTATTTTGGCCAACACTGTATTTTTGTAGGCCAAAACCCAAATTGAATTTGTAGGCCAAAACCCAAAGCAAATTTTGTACTTTAGGACTATCAGATACATTGTCTCAAAATCTTTTTTTTTTTTGAACGGGTTTTTGGTTAAATGTCTGAAATAAAGTGCTTAAGCTCAAAATATTTTAATTTTTTATTCTATGACAAAATTCTTCAGTAAAACCCCATTGTGATTTTTTGCGAACTTCCAGGTTGGCCAACAAAAATATGTCATCACTGCAGCGCTCAACATAGTATCCGCTGATATGAGGCTGCTTTCAGACGCTCCTGTGCATATTTCTTTGTGCTCCGAGAATCGTCAATGGTTTCGATTTACGCTGATTGCTGTAGCCAATCACAGGCATGTCTGTTAAGTGCATGAACACAATGGTCAATCAGAGGGGTTTCTGTACACTGGAGGATGCTCTCATTATTACCAACAGTGTAAATACAATGTAAATGAGAGACTCATTATTCAGTGTGTTTTTTAAAACGAATCCCAAGCGTATCATGTTGACATCAACATGAAACATTAGCATATTGCCTGCCCACTTGTTGGTCTTTTTGTTGGTCTGAATGAAAATGCAAATTCATTCTTTGCCACTAGGTGCCACTTTTGGAACGGTAAAAATAGCTATTTGCCCGGTAACGGCTGTACACAAAGCAGCACTGTGCTTTATCAGGCATTACAGGCATGATGAAATGGAAATGAAATCGACCAATCGGACCAATCACCGCAGATTAGCGTCACGCAAAGGATGGGTTTGGAAAAATGAATCTTTGAGCGAATCGTTTAGGAGTCCTTGAGCAAATAATGTAAAAATAAATGCATATTATAAGACAATGAAAGTGTTTTTTGAACTTGCATGCATGTGAACATGTTGTTGGGGACTCCCAAAACCAAAATATTAACCTTTCATAACCCATAATAGGGGCACTTTAATAGTTTGGGCTCTGCTGTTAATTTTTACCTCTAGTAATTATGTATCAAGTAAGTGGGTTTTCTGTATAGTTTATAGCATTTGAAAAAAAAAATCACTTAAAAAACATAAAAAACACCTTTTAAAATATATATATATTTTTTGTCATACATGATTTGGATCAGTACATTTTCATTTTTCAGTGACCTGTTTATGACCAACTAGTTGTGTAAACACACACAACCCACAGACCTGCTGAATTTCGATAAGGTTTAGTTTTATATATCCCAACCAAGTGCACAGAAATCAAAGATGGGTTGTAAGTTCAAGTAAGTCAAAGTCCATCAATATAAAACATGAAACTTAATGGCATGGAAAAGGCAGTCATATGATACAAGGACCAGCAAGTACTCTGAAAAACAACCAGAAAGGTCAGAGGTCACAGTCTGTAAGCACATGCTTTGTACATGATGTTCAATCTCACAATTTTATGATAAGAATTTAGCCCTCAAGGCACAGCATATGAATGAAACACTGCAAATGCACTGCTGTAGAGAAAACCCTCAAGCCTCAACAAGAAATACATATGTTAGAGATAATGGAAGATAGCATCTGATATTCTTAATCATCTTCTTCTTCTTCATATAACTGATATTATTTTAAAGAGAATAATGGTTACTTTAGGAGTTTGTCTTCTGGGTTTGAAATCAACATCGAGTCAATGTCACACGGAGCCATGCAGAAACCCAGGTCACAGGTGTCCGTTTGCATGGCCTGGATTCTGACAGACCAATAGGCTTTCAAACAATGACACACTGACATGGTTGTGTGTAACAAACACTTAAGCGGTGAGATATTTATGGAGAAGTTTTGCTACCAGATGTACTACCAAATATAAAATTCTTACAAAGCATTACATAATGTGATGTATATAACATTGAGTGCATTTAACTTTTAATTTTGTTACAAAACAAAACAAAATATATTTTGCATAATGAAAACCACCCTCAATTCTCATTTTAAATTAATAATAATGAGGAAAAATGTGTCCTGACAGGATGACTATAATTACTGTAATATATGCAGCGCATTTTACCACTTTTAAGGTGTTTGTATTTTTTTATTTATGCATCATGTAAGTGTTTGTTGTATTTCTTTAATTTATGCTAATTTTAAATAAAATAAAATAAAGGAAAGAATGTGTCCAGGCAGGATGACTATCATTACCGAAATAATGTACTACATTTTAGCAAATCAAATTCCATTCAGAAATCAGTCTAACAACTTGCTGAATCTAAATGTTTACTGAATTAATATCTGACTCGCTTGCTGGCAGGATGTTTATGTGAAAACGAGTAGGTAACAATATACATTAAAACAAGAGTTTTATTGTTAAAATATGTAAAAAAAAAAAAATCACTGGCATGTAAATCACGTATAAAAAATACATGGTCCAGTATTAGTTATTTCAGAATGATGTACTGTGGAGTCTCATATTTTCTTTCTTAGAATGTGTCTGTTTATAACGTGAAATGAAATCAACACTGGTCAATCTTACATGGCAAAAACCATAGATCTAGAAGTCGATATCTATGAGTTCAATAAACATAACAGGACCAAAAAAGTTCAAGCAATTGACATTTGCCTAGTTATGATGGTACCGGCAACTGAATGATCTGAATGACTTAATGGTTTAATATTTTGGATAATGTGCCAATAAAAACCTACAGTATGAATAAATAGCATACTGAAGATCAACCGATGATAAAGCAACATCTTGTTTAAAAAGAACCAACATTTTAGAAAACATAGTTGCAATACCTAGACACTCCAGAAGAGGGAAGCAACTAAATACAAATCACTCCAATTCAACAAACGTTTCAATATTTGCACCACTCCAAAACAGAGACTGTCAGAAAGAGAGACATGGGAATAGAGGAACAGGACGTGGCAGTATTTCTCAATCACCAACTGAAAACAGTATATCGACAAAATACTAAGGCCATAATGTCACATTTTGCCAACCACTGTCACACATTCAAGCATTTTTTTGTCAAGTCCCTGCTGTTATCGTATCTATTACTTTTTCATCAAATCACAAAACAAATGCAAACAAATATATCCCAACTCCTGAGGCATTTTGGTTTATTTAAATTAAATTTGAAATGAAATTTAATTAAAACAAATAAACAAACAAATAAATACATAAGTTAGTTATATTAGGTTAGTTAATAATGGGGGCTTAGGGAAAAAATGCCACCACAATGAACAAACGAACCAAATTTAAGATAAATGGTAAAAAAAGAAATGTGGAAATTAATAATAATTGTTGATTTTACTGCTCTCATTGCATCAGATATGCCTTTGTATGCTTTTTATTTCTTTTTCTTTTTTTTTTTCAGTGTTTAGCATCATAGTTCATTAGTTCATTTGGGATAGTTCACCCAAAAATGAAAATATGATGTTTAGCTGCTTACCCCCAGGGCATCCAAGATGTAGGTGACTTTGTTTCTTCAGTAGAACACAAACAAAGATTTTTAACTCAAACCGTTGCAGTCTGTCAGTCATATAATGAAGTGAATGGGAATCACGGCTTTGAGAGTAAAAAAAACATACACAAACAAAACCAAATTAAACCCTGCGGCTCGTGATGATACATTGATGTGTAAAGACACGAAACGATCGGTCTGTGCAAGAAACTGAACAGTATTTATATAGTTTTTTTACCTCTGATTTACCGCAATGTCCGAACTGTCCTGAGCGCGTCCTGAGCGCGTTCTCAACAGCCGGCGCGTGACGCGTCTTCTTCTTCTTCTTGCTTTATGGCGGATCGCAGACTTATAAGTGCATTACCGCCACATATCTCTCAAATTGACCATTGACACTCTATCTACAATCTCAATTAGGAGTGTCAATGGTTGAAAGAGACTGTGCGAACTGCATTACGCTTTGCGCCTTTTTGTGCGTAAACGGCCAGATGCATACAAAATAATGTCATCATGTCTTTTTGCGCTTGAATGGCTTAAAGTCACTTGAATGTTTAAATTGGCAAGACTTAAAAGCATGTGCAAATGATACATTCCTCATTCATAGATACATTCATCGCGTTATAAGCGCGGAACCTGCGGGAATGAGAATTCAGGTCCTGCTCTGTCTCCTCCACTAATTCCTGTGAGTGGCATCATTATGATGTCAGTGAGAAGCTGCAGCCGTGGCGGGGATGATTTTTTGGTGTGGCAGCCCACCACCGTAGAATGCATGACGTTTCCGGTGATATTAAAGTCTGCCGTCTCACTAATGAGGACATACTGTAAATACATGAACAACATCTCCAGAACTGCTCTGAACGTTTTTATTTGATCTGGCTTATTATTCGTGATTTGCATTTGTTCTGCCCTGTGTCTTGCAGTTTTATTTGTGACCTTGTCTTTGTTTTTAATTTTGTCTGTGGTTACTCACTTTGTACGGCACACTGGTCAACGGTAGTTGTGTTTAGTTGTGCTTTATAAATAAATTGAAAATTTAAAACTATCCTCATATCACACAGAAATGTAAAGGTATTCACGGCAACCCGTCAGAATAAAAGTTCAGTTTAACTTGAAGACATTGTAGCAGAAATATATTACTGTTGTTCAGTAGAATATACATAATAGGCTACTACTACTAATAAAATTATTAAAACCTTATTTTTAAGGAATAATCATACAATATCTCTTCAATGTTTTAATTGTAATATTAAATCCTCTTTATTTTCCAAAAAGTAAAATGTGTTTAATTTTCATTAATTAAAAGATAAATTAAATGAATGCCTTAAAAATGTACAGTAAATACACAAAGAATTTCTGAGCGGAAAAAAATCATAAGGCTATTGTAAGAATACATGAAACTTGTTTTTATGTTTTCAAATAATTAGACATGCTAAAACACAGAATTTGGTAACAATAAAACATAGGGTTGGAAAAAATTTAACATTTCATAGGGCCCTAAACATGTATTTTGTGTTAAACTTTTAATAAATTGCTGTTAAATTGTTTAAATTTCATGATTTGAATTAATTAGCCATGTTTTTTGATTAATACAATTTAATCTAACCATTAAAAAGGAGTCCAGAAAAATTAAAACAGAATAAAACGGGGAAAAAACGATGATTGATTGATTGAAGTATTTGACATAAGAGACAACAAAGATTAGGTTGATTAGAGCGACTGGATGTTTCATCAGGCGGTTAGAGCTCTCCCAGACGACAAGACAATTTTGCTCCCTAAGTGAAATTGACCTAAGAAAATAAAAAATTAAAGGGGGAAAAAAAAAAAAAAAAAAAAAAAAAAAAAAAAAATTCATTTCCAGGGTGAAATATTGCTGCTTAATGACCCTGGTATCCATAAGTGATACTTGGCTTTTGATTGCTGATCCATGAAATTATTCCCTTTATAATCATGGGATTATTCCCCCTTACACGACTGAGGGGGAAGTCGTGGCCTAATGGTTAGAGTCGGACTCGTAACCCAAAGGTTGCGGGTTCGAGTCTCGTACCGGCAGGGATTGTAGGTGGGGGGAGTGAATGTACAGCCCTCTCTCCCACCTTCAATACCACGACTGAGGTGCCCTTGAGCAAGACGTGTGTTCACGGTGTGTGTGTGTTCACTGCTGTGTGTGTGCACTTTGGATGGAATTAAATGCAGAGCACTAATGTCACTTCACTTTTTACACAATCCAGACATAATCTCCAGATCAGCAGATCACATGGACAATTTATCCAAACAGTAAAAAGATCTCATTCAATTAACTGTGCATAACCAATATGGGTGACATCACAACCACCACTGTGCTAATGCTATTAAAGGGGTCATATGATGCGATTTCAAGTTTTCCTTTCTCTTTGGAGTGTTACAAGCTCTTGGTGCATAAAGAAGATAATGCACTGGGTCAGCTGGCCAATCAGAGCAGACTGCGCTTGTCAAAGGAGGGGGCTTTGTTGAAAACTATGTGTTTGAGAGAGGCGGGGCATAGATGACCTACAATAATGTACAGTATTTGAAAAATAATGTGTTTTTTGAACATTAAAGCATGTCAACATATCCTGTTACACCAAATACACAAAATAATGATCTTTAAAATATCATCATATGACCCCTTTAAAATGCACGTCCTTAATATATTTTAATAATGTAGTAACAAATTTTCATAAAAGCAACAAGGCACTCAAGGGTGTAATCCTTTAGCCATCAAAATACAGCACAGCGCTTAAATACCACAAACCCAAAATATCAAAATCCAACACAACAGAGGAGAGCACCAAAAAACTGAGAGCCTGCAAAAAACTCCCAGTCAGACAGGTGGATGTTTTTTTCTTTTTTCTTTTTGAGAATCACAGGGTTACTTAAGGTCATTTAGATTGACAAGCAGATAGGAAGTGAGTGATGAGAGGTAATGAGAGATTACAGCTCCTTGTTCTCTTATTTATGACCTTTTTGCTCCATTTGCATACTAATGAGCCTAAATTGACATCACTGATGGCCAATCGGCTCTGCTCACGAGAAAACAGGCACAAGTACAAATGGATTGCTCACTAGAAAACCCTTTTCGTACTCTAATAATATTTGGTACAGGAGTTATCATATTAACACGCTCTCATCGTATTAAGGCTGTGCTGATTCAATCATATATTGATAGATTATGTCTCTCATGATACCGCACCAATACTTCAGACTTTTGTGAGCATTCATATCACCTATCAACATGTTTCAGGCTACGTGCACACAGTGTTGGGGACTAACAACCAGACCATCTCAAGTAAAATACTGTGCAGCTTGGTTTTCAGTCTAAGTCGGTCTAAATTCACTCAACTGAACACATTATTGGTGCACAATTGATCTAAGCCAAGCAAGTTATAGAGTGTGGCTGCAACTCTCTTTCATAACCTAACTGTTTATGAACATAACCATATTTAACATTCAACCACACAACCGTATTCTGCAGGGAAGTCAGAAGTGCTTCCATGAGGCTCCACACCAGATAAAAGTAGAAGAACATGTCCATCAGCAAAGGGCCCCTTATTCACTGGAGACTCAGCAGTCAGCAAAAAAGCCAAGCTGAGGGACAGCACTGGGCCAGGGTCAGAGCAGTCAGATGGGCTTCAGGAAGGAGGCACAGGACATTAGATTAGTGATTCAGGGATCAGAGATCTGATGATGCTGTGGAGTGACTGACAAAAGGGCCTGAGACAGGTCAGGCAATCCGACAATTTTCTCACAGATGCTCTACAACAAACATTCTCCTCAAAGCAAGAGATCACATATAGGTCATTCTCTGTGCGCTCTGCAACATGTGTTTCAGTAGATTAAAATAAGACTTGTTAAAAGGATAGTTCACCCAAAAATTTTAATTCTCATTAATTACTCACCCTCATGTCGTTCTAAACCCGTAAGACCTCCGTTCATCTTCGGAACACAAATTAAGATATTTTTGATGAATTCTGAGAGCTCTCTGACCCTCCCATAGACAGCAATGTAATTACCACGATCAAGGTCCAGAAACGTAGCAAGGAGATCTGTAAAATAATCCATGTGACATCAGGGGTTCAACCGCAATATTACGAAACTACGAGAATACTGTGCACAAATGAATGGGTTTGGAACGACATGAGGGAGAGTAATTAATGACAGAATTTTCATTTTTGGGTGAACTAACCCTTTAAAGGGGTCATATGATGTTGCTAAAAAGAACATTA
>NW_015646369.1:501032-502179 GCF_001515625.1 Sinocyclocheilus rhinocerous | reverse complement strand
TTGCTATGTTTCTGGACCTTGATCGTGGTAATTACATTGCTGTCTATGGGAGGGTCAGAGAGCTCACAGAATTAATCAAAAATATCTTAATTTGTGTTCCAAAGATGAACGGAGGTCTTACGGGTTTAGAACGACATGAGGGTGAGTAATTAATGACAGAATTTTCATTTTTGGGTGAACTAACCCTTTAAAATGTGTCAATGACACCAAGCATCGCTGATTCTGACAAACGCTGCAACTTACAATAATTGTTTAATTTGATTTTTTTTTTCTCGTTTAGTCAATTCCTGTAATGATTATTTTCTGATTAGTCAATTATTCCTTTGGTTAACTTACCAAAAAATAATAACCATAACTTCCGGCATTAATCTTACAACATTTCACTCAAACAGCACAGGTTTGCCGAAAAATTTGCAGGTACAGATATGGGACTGACAACTGTATTAGTGATGTGTGAACGCAGCCTATATTCAGCTACTAGATACGACGTATAGTGTTGAGTATGATTTACTTCAATGGTAATTGTAATCAGAAATACACTCATTATGTATTTGCAAAATGTTGCTTACAATGACTTTGAGCATAATGTTAATGCAAATCTACATCGTTTGGCTTCACGGGACTTCATTCACAGCCTACAACTTGTAAATGTACTGGAAAGCAGATTTGCCATACTAGCATCAACTTTATATTTTCACACCCATAAACATGACACTCAACGAAAAGAACTGTGATTGGCTGCTTTAAATGTCAGTCAGATTTAAAGGAAAATTTAATATCTTTAATAACTTTAATATCTCACACAAAGATATCATGTGACTTTGGAACTCTTAGAATGTGGTGCCTTCGTTCATTGATGCTTCAAAAGCATCTGTCCCCAATATTATTATCTCCTTTTGAGTTCCACGCAAGTCTTTTTTTCTCATTAGCTAACATTTTGGGCTGATTTGAATCTAGTCATAAAGATCTCAGATTTCATTTGGAAACATTTGTGTAGGACAGCTTTAATGGAAACGCCATGCAAATGTGTCTTGTTTGCGCCAACCAGCTCCCTCCTGCCATAAGAGGCTCTTTGTGTGTGTGTGTGTAAGTGTGTGTCTGTCTGTCTGTCTGTCTGTCTGTCTGTCTGTCTGTGTGTGTGTGTGTG
>NW_015646369.1:498239-500884 GCF_001515625.1 Sinocyclocheilus rhinocerous | reverse complement strand
TGTGTGTGTGTGTGTGTGTGTGTGTGTGTGTGTGTGTGTGTGTGTGTGTGTGTGTGGCACCTGCGAGCGGGAGATGGGTCTGTGGGCAGCTCACAGTGAGCTGCGGGCAGAGAGGAAGCCGCCATTATGTGCCCATCTGGATGCCAAAGGAACTGCCTTAAGCTAATGACTATCAAAGGTGATAACAGTGCTCTCATTCATCATCCAAGGAGCTTCATGAGCAGCCAGGATCAGTGTGCGCTGGAGACAAAAGAATGCTCGAGTTAACTACAGACCGTAGTGGCTGTATTGACTCCGGAAGAAAGGCAAGAAAGTTGATCTGTTTATTGTGCAGCGCTGCGATGCATGACAAAGCCAGATGAAATGCAGCCATGCCCCGATTGCGCATATTGCTGCACATGGAATAACAGCAACAGCGTGTCCTAATTGTGTTTTTAGCATCACTTTATTTGTCTGTCCACACTGAAAGCTGAAATGATGGGTGATTCAGATTCAAAAGATAGCCTATTTTCAATATAGAGCTATGATTTGTGTGACTAAGCATATTTGACCCAGAGTAAAGAGCAACAGAAACGAAAACCAAGCTACTGTACCATCAAAATGCCTTGGCTTGCAAAGCTTTGATTAAAGGTGTGCTGGCATAGACATATTAAAACTTCTAGAGGTCGCCAAGTTGCTGTAGTATTCTCAATTGTTGTACCCAATGGTATCAGGCCGCAGATCACATTGAGCTTTACTGCCTGCATTAATAGAGATCGTATCGCTGCGTATTTGCATAAAGCTGCTCAGCTCTGCCAATCGTTTTTGCATCCATGTTGCTTTAAATAGTTACCACAGGTCACGTTGTATCTGAAAATGTTGTCATTGTGAATAAGCCTGGTTTAGACTGTATATATACATTTTTGTTGTCTATGTTTTAAATCCGCATCTGAAAACCCGCACTGTGCAGAGTGCAGCCTCACGTGTCAAAACAAACAGCACGAGGCGTTAAGAGCCCTGCACGGGCCTCAAATTTAGGCCCTAGACCGGCCGTGTCTGACAGCTTATCAGAATTACCGGCCCATCTTTTTTCCCCCTTCTCCCAAAACCGCTTATACTACTGTTTCAGCTATTAAAATAGTTCAGTTTTGTATGTAAAAATGCAAAGTGATTATATTTCGTTTCGGGTTTTTTTTAAGTTAATTTAGAAAAACGTTTGGAGCATTTTTATTCGTAAAAAATAAGTTTGTGTTTTTAAAGTAACGACCAAGCGGCCAGCAGCAGACAGTGAGCTGATCATAGCCTATGTTTGATCAATTTAGCATTCTCAAATCATCACGACTTACCTAAAATAAAATCTATAGATATAAAACAGTTCAAGCATATAACAATGTTTAAACGTTAAACCTTGATAAATGTGTGCTATATCCAATAGTTTGTGCGGAGAGTGGAAGCTAAAGCACGCTTTGCAGGACACGGAGGCGCCAGCGCAATGACTTGCATTTTTTTCAGTGGAAACAACTTAAAATATGTCATCATTTTTGCTAATAAAGGTAAGAGTAATACATCTCTCTAAAGGTGCGTCTAATGAGGAGATGGCGAGTCAGGATCGGCAACTTCATCCTTGCGACACTGACTCAGAAAACACTAGTTTTATAGTAAATAATTCAAATATCTCCTTACTATTTCCCCCTGACACATTCATGGTAATTACTTATGCCGGTGCTTTGCGGCAAGCTTTAGCCTATTGCGTGCATTTGACGGCACGCATGCTGCTGCTGCTGCTGCTTCTGGCGGAGACACTAAACACCGTTGAGGTAGCACGGGTCTCGTGTTGTTTCCACCAGCGGGCCATTTTTTCATCACTATTTGATGGATGTCTAAAATATAAAAATAAGGAGAAGCCTAAAACAGGACTGAGGCCCGGCCCGCGTCTGAACTATGATGTAAAAATTGGCCCAAAGCCCGGCCCTAGTGGCGTAAAAAAAAGTCATCGCGCGAGTCAAAATTGGGCCCGGGCTGAAATGCAGGGATCTATTCTGCCACTAGAGGCCGCTCTTGTACTGTGTAATGACAGTGGGCTCCTTTCAGCTGAAAACTATCGAAATTGATTTTTGCTGTGCTGCCGATAAATTGGTAAACCAGGGCTCTATGCTTAGTTTTCTTTTAAGAAGCACTTGTGCTCCTAATAAAAAAAATAAAAAATTAGAAGCACAGGGAAAAAATTCAGGAGCACCTTCTGATCAATATTATGAGGTGATATTTGACTTCTTAAAAATTATTTTCTGGGGCTTTTTTTTACATTTGTAATGACATTTTTTCTAACATTATTAAAAGTGTCATCTTTTATGTCAAATTCAAAAATGTATATTTATAAGCTTCAAAATTTCTAATTAAAACGATAGAAGAAGAAGAAGAAGAAGAAGAAGCTACCGATCAAATGTAATCACTATTAACAAAATTAATTTGCACTATACAGAGGTGGCAAAGAAGAACACAAAAGTGGCATGTAGGTATATATACAGACAGGGCCTAAAATTAACACTCGCCAAGCGCCAAATGCGAGTAAAAATCGCGTCCAAAAGCGAGTCAATGTAACAGTGTCAGTCGCTAGTTGGCGGGTACAACTTTTACGAATTATAACAATGCAATGTAGTGAGAACAAC
>NW_015646369.1:497841-498071 GCF_001515625.1 Sinocyclocheilus rhinocerous | reverse complement strand
CTGACAAGATGCACGTTAAATATCGCATGCGATTTATCGTGCAGCCCTATTTTGTAGCTTGAATAAAGATTAATATGTATAGTTTATGCTTGTTTTAAAATCACTTAAATTAAAAGTTGTTATATATTTCAGAGCCTGTTAAATGTTAAAAATAATGGCTTTCAATACTGTAATGTTGAATGGCTATAATTAATAGGTAATATTGAGGGAAAATGCACCAGCAGGACAAA
>NW_015646369.1:491944-494484 GCF_001515625.1 Sinocyclocheilus rhinocerous | reverse complement strand
CCGAAGACAAGATCATCGTGATTAGCTGTTCTGTCATAAGCGACAAGAGCGAATCAAATAATAGGATACAAACGGACTGGAAAGGTCAGAGCAGTGTGATGGCCAGCTTGTCCCTAGACACGGTTCTAATAACTTTTACCTGAGAAGATTTTGCTGCTTCATTTCGGAAGATTAACTTTTCCCTTCTTTATTCTTCATAACCTGAGAATGCGGCGACACATACCTGGGGTTACGCCACCTAAACGGTGCAGTGAAGTATAGTTTGAAAGGCTGCGCTTTCGGCTGTACGCATACGCTGACCAGCTTCAGACAGCTCACCAGTAGCGCTTCAACGCACGAAAACACACAATTATGTCAAAATACGCGGTTTTGGCGAGTTACTTTGTAAACGTAGTCTTAAATGAGTTATAAGTCCGTGACCATTGGCAGGTGTGGCAAAAAGTTAGTATTAGGCCCTGTATACAGACCTTTAATGAAGATCAGATGTGAGATGATTGCAACTGAATTCATCAGTGTGTTGAGATGAATGTTTTAAATATCAAATTTTGAATCTAGAAATATTAAATGATTTACTTTAATAATACAATTATTATTTCTATTGAATAATAGTAATATTAAACGGTACTTAAAAATGTAACTAAAACTGCCAGTTGGTGGTGGCAACTACATCACTAGATTTATTAAAAAATGCACGTTCATTCATAAACGAAACACGTCTGTGTTTGCTTGGAGATACGCAGTGGCTCAGCTGTGACTTTATTGAAACTATTTTTGCTAACGAAACTGAGCAAAATCAGGCAATAGTGTTGTAGTCAGGCAATGCAAGTCACTTAATATTAACTTCTTGTTTATTGAACTGTTATATTTAATCAATATCACATTTGCAAACTCCCTTGCGACGTCACTAAGTCCCATTATAATTAACAAAGCTCTCTACACTGCACAATGAATCTCTTATTCACATCGTTTAAAAGGCGGCCCGCGAGAGAAAAAAGTTTGGCCCGCGCTGATTTCAAATAATGTGGCATGAAAATTCAAACGCAGCATCAGAAAGCTACATTAACTTACATTGTGTCTACACCGGGCGCGAGCAGCGCGGCACAATAAAATACAATAGAACTCGTTATAATCTTGGATGCCGCGCGTGCCTTAAACTATAAGCAAAGCTGACTGTATTTGAACTTGAGTCCAAGTTTAAAATAAAAATCTATGAACCGCTCCATTATTACCGTACGAGCTGTAGGCTATGAACCACTAACTTACAAGCTGTAAAGTAAACAGGTTTTTGTCCGAACTCAACTGGTTTTGCGAGAGAACGCAAATATCTTTTGCGAGAGAGCGCAAAGGTTTTGCGAGGGAACGCAAAATATTTTTGCGAGAGAACACAAAAGTTTTGCGAGGGAACGCAAATATCTTTGCGAGAGAACGCAAAAGTTTTGCGAGGCAACGCGAAGTTTCTCGGGGGAACGCAAAAAAAATTTTCCTCCCACTCCGAATTTTTTTTTCACCACCATGTCCCTTTAGAGGCTCCATATGACACTGTTTGAGAGGGGTCCCTTTTCACTGTTGCACTGTGGTGAGGGCACAGCTATATGTGTTACTAAGCGTGACGGTAAAAAGGGACAACCCTCTTCAATGCGACTAAATCTTCACTCTGGGTGACTAAATGATGTCTAATATTAGCCACTGGCTAATAAATTCTCAGGTTTTACTCACCAGTGTGTGAGTTAGAGGCCAAGTATAAGTTTCACTTGCCGAACACACTGACTGAGTGCTTCAGAGTTTCACTCTCCGTCAAGCAATCTGTGCTATTTTTCAGTTTATCTCAATAGATGCGCAGCGTACTTCTATTTGGCGTACCATAAACTCTAGTGTGAAGGCGCACGACTCGCCGTCGCTTTTTCTCACATATGCAAAGAGAGAGAGAGAGAGTCTTACATACAATGCAGAATTGATGCACTACATGTAAATTATATTCTTTGTTGCATTTTCCTATCAAAATAACAGCGTTCCTTTGGAAATCTTCAGCTTTTAAAGGGGTCATATGATGCGATTTCAAGTTTTCCTTTCTCTTTGGAGTGTTACAAGCTGTTCGTGAATAGATAAGATCCCTAAAGTTGCAAAGACTAAAGTCTCAAACCCAAAGAGATATTCTTTATAAAAGTTAAGATTCGTCCACGCCCTCCTAAAACACCTCGTTTAAACACGCCCCCACATGTCTACGTCACGATGTGGGAAGATTTGCATAACGCCGCCCAAATGTTCACGCAAAGAAAGAAGGCGTAACTTTATTGTTGCTGCCACCGCCGCCGCCATGTTGTAAGGACGCTGTGTGTTTCGTAGCGAAAGAGAAAATACTTTGTTTGGCTTTCCAAAAGAGGACACGACTAGAAATCAGTGGTTAAGTTGTATTTACAACACTATTCCAGAACACTTCAACCCAAATATTCAGATGTGTGCAGCGCATTTTATGGAGGACGAGGACTGTTTCCTGGGAGAGTAGCCGCCGGTGTTCCGGTGAATTCAGTTCCCGTTTCCCC
>NW_015646369.1:489582-489881 GCF_001515625.1 Sinocyclocheilus rhinocerous | reverse complement strand
TAAGTAAGTTTTTTATATTTAAAGAATTTGCCACTGACGATTCAAACGCGAGTTCTGAGCAATGTGCTTGTTGTTTGTCATTTCTCCGATCACACATGCAGACATGGTTTTATGTTTACGCGGCACGATGCAACGCAGTGACAGTATAAATAGTATAAATCATTATAATCAGTAATTATGTCCCCACTGGATGCAACAAATGCCTCATTTATTATTGGTTTTATTGGTTTTGTCTCATCGCATGGAAACACAGTATGGTAGGGGCGTAACATTTCCGTCCCACGCTTGAGGTATCCAGC
>NW_015646369.1:488595-489418 GCF_001515625.1 Sinocyclocheilus rhinocerous | reverse complement strand
TACTGTGGTTTTTTGAATGTTAAACCGCATAAACACATTTCATTACACCAAATACACAAAATAATGTTCTTTTTAGCAACATCATATGACCCCTTTAAGAACTGCCAGGTTCTCCGGTAGTGGGCGGAACTAATGCGCAAACGGCAATCTCATTGGCTGGCACTCACCTATTATAGTCCCTGTTTTGATTTCAGCAAATCAATTCGAGAGAACGCAGGCAAAGTGATTAATATACATGAACCCAGCAGCTCATTAATCATTAGTGCGTTTTATATTGTTATTAGTAGTAGAATTTGTAGTAGTATCGTTATCTTATCAGTTAGGGGTGGGCCGATAGACGAGGCCATCGCCGATGGCTGATAGACATCACGATGGTGAGCCGGCATCATGATCCCCCACCATACCCCCTGCAATCCGCCGCATCCCAATACCGTGTTCGGAAAGAAAATGACGTGTATACGGAACCCCTAAAGGGAATAAATATGAGATGGGAGGAAAATATATATTTCAACAGCCTACTTTCTCTCGCAGTTATATCATTGGGTAATTATACTGTATATAATTTGCGGGCATCAGGGAGCCGATATTATGCCTGACATTTTGAATGCACGATCGATTTTTAGTTTCACTTTCACTTTCGAGATTTCCATTGCCAATTTTGTAGACATTGTCCAACCCTATTATCAGTATTATTTTTAGTTTTCTTTTTTCCTTTTTTCATAGAGACACTAAATGACAAACAATATTTTCAGTTAAAATGACAATTTTTTTTTAAGTTAATCTACTGCAGTATTTCCTCTCTCAATTAGTAGAAAATGTGGTT